>NC_135314.1:84681881-84926881 GCF_048772815.1 Callospermophilus lateralis
GCATTATATCCAAAGGACTTAAAATCAGCATACTATAGTGGTGCAGCCACATCAATGTTTATAGCACACAATTCACAATAGCTAAGCTATGGAGCCAACCTAGATCACCTTCAACAGATGAATAGATTAAGAAAATGTGGTACATACACACAATAGAATATTTCTCAGCCATAACAAACAGTGAAATTATAGCATTTGCCAATAAATGAATGGAACTGGAGACTATCATGCTAAGTGAAATAAGCCAATCCCAAAAAACCAACAGCTGAATGTTCTCTTTGGTATATGGATGTTGACACATAATAAGTGGGGGAGGGAAGAATAGAAGTTCATTGAATTAGGTAACAGGGAATGAAGGGAAGAGAAAGGGATGGGAATAGGAAAGACAGTAGAAAGAATCAGACATAATTTTCCTATGTACCCGTATGAAAACATCACAGTGAATCCCATCATTGTGTACTTCCACAAGAATGGTATCCTAATTAGAATAAGTTATACTCCGTGTATGTATAATATGTCAAAATATACTCTACTGTCATATACACCTAAAAACAAATAAAAAATTTAAAAAATATTCAGGAAAAATGTGTCCAAATGAAAGATGTACATCTTTTTTGTTATTGTTCACTAAATAATAAAGGAACAAACATTTACATAGCATTGCACTATTTATTAGCAGTAATCTAGAGAGTATTTAAAGTATACAGGAGAATGTGTGCAGAGTTCATGCAAATACTACACCATTGCATCTAAGATAATGGAGCATCTGAGGACTTGGACACTCATGGGGGTCCTGGAACCAATCCCACATGAATATCAAGGGGTAACTATGCAGACAATAGGGTACTGGGGGGAAAGAGCTTCAACATATGTATTTTTGGAGAACACTATTTAGCCTGTAACACCATCTTTTGCATGATATACTGTATTTCACCACAGAATCATTATTGATTTAATGTCGAATTTTTATTGCCAAAAAAGTTCAGTGCAATCCTTATGTAAAGCTTTTTTTTAAGTGTCAGTTTATTTAAAAATCATTTATTACTGTCTTTGGTGCAAGACTAGGATCCCTTCTTAATATTCACGAATTTACATTAAAATCAAATAGCCCAAATGGGGGCACTTCATTTCTCTGTGACAGTTTACCAGACATTTTTCAGGCCTGAAAAAAACAAGTTAACTCATTAGATGTTATTGATTTGTGCATTATAGTAAAAATATTATACCTGAGAAAATTTACTACAGTGTTACAAAGTATGGATTTACAACATGAAATCTGTGTCTGAAGATTCTGTGCCTAAATTAATCAAGACCCTTGAAGCTATCATTGGTTTCATCATTTGATGCACAGTCCTCAGTGACACTTATAGATGATGGGCTCATGATTAGTGTTGCAAATCTCTAAACAAAGTAAGTTGGCTTTAGGAAATGTGATGACAGTATGCACGCATTGAGGTGCTAGGCTCCCAGCAGCACACAGTGCATGAGAAGACATAAGCATCCACATGCTACTGTTGAATATATGCCTGCTCTGTGTACCTTTTAAGCAGTATGACAGACAGAATTATAGCAAGCAATGATGACACAATAAAAGGTTATAAACTGATTTTTGTGTGATGATTAGCAGTGGCAACAATTATGCAGTAAGACAGGTCAATGTATCAGCTGGTGGGAGAATGAATTGAACTAAATATTACCAAACATCTACTAATTCTCAGTTTAGAAACCTAATGGTTATAAATATTAAATAAAATCTCATTTATCCAATGTCTCAATCTCAGGAGCACTGTTTCAGCAAATGGTTTCACAATTATAATGGGATTACTCCTATTTTAACCCACTTATACAGCATAAGTTATGTGCAAGTCTGATTGAAATTGCTATTTATTTTACACAAATAGTATTAACATAAGTAATTTCAAGATATTATGAAAATTACTATCTATTGAATAAATTATCACAATATTAAAAAATTAAAGAAAAATATTTGTCCACTATTCTGTCACCTATGCCACTGAAACTCTCACTTTGTATTTATGCACACTCATAAGTGTGCATAATGTATGCATTTGCATTCACAGTGAATATTTTTTACTTATTTCACAATTAGGTTAATATACAGAAGCAAAGCCTTTATAACCATTCTTAACAAATGAACAATACACTTTAGTATACAGACCATATGCTATATCATTCCTTGATACTGTATATTTAGTTTGTTACAATTTTTTATAATTATAAGGTTGAAATGGACATCTAGTTTTGAATATATAAATATTTCTCCTTTTGGAAAAATTAAATTGGAAGAAGAAGTTTAGAGGAAGGTTAACAAAATAAAAGACAAACTATTTTTATGGCTCTTGATACATTATTACATTAGTTTCCAAATGTGTTGTATCATACAGCTACACCACCAGCAATTTTCAAGTTTACTTATTTAACCACAAATTCATCACTACTGAATACTAATTTTCAATTATTTTTGGTCATTAAGTAGGAGTCATCTAGAGTCTCATTTTTGCTTATTTTTCTAAGTCTTTGATAGGAAGTAAAAATATATTTCATGTTTATTTACCATCAGACTGTTATTGTTTATACACAGTAGAGTCACGTTTTCAGACTATGTGTCAGCTGCTTAGATCACTTTCCTAAATAATCAAGACCATTGAAGCTATATTTTGCAATAAAGTACTTCTTTATATCTTTCTACCTATTTTTAAACATAATAATTTTAAGTGTTCATTAAAATAGTAAAAATTAGTATAAATTTTCAATGGTTCATTTGACTTGGGTAGATCTTGAAAACATTCTCTAACCAAATGCTCTAGGTACAACCAGACATAGCTTACCTAGAGAATATTTCCACAGTTAACAAGTATGTCAAGAGTCTTAAAGACAAACCTTAAAGTCTATCTTTTCCTTTCCTTTTCCATATGAGCTTAATTACAAGACAGTCTATTATTCAGCACCCTGATACATACTACAATCACTTCCATTCATGAGTACTTACCATGATTCCTTGCAGGTCTACTGTAATATATATGCCTGCTCTCCAAAGCAATCAAGTTGAATGCTGTTTTAATTGAAATCAATCCCCTATATGTCTTGCAATTTTTAACAAAGGTTACATTTCAGCCTCTTTAACCAGACATTTAAAAATATTTCCTTAGCCTGATAAATTCCTAACAGAGATAGTAAAATATTATCACAATAATGATTATTGCTATTAATACTCTATAAATGAGCTGCTACTCTTCTTCCTCTCTGAATTAAAATGATGATTATGAGGATAAGACCTCAAATTAACTCTAAGCTTTTTAAAAATGAAGAGCAACATAAAAATAAGTATATCAAAGAGAATGAGGTAGATGTATTGATATAAAACAAAATCTAAGATTATTGTTACCTAAGAATAACAATACATAATCAGGTGCAATGATACATTTACATTTAAGAAATCATTGTACTGTGGTTGCCTTTGAGGAAGGGAACTGAGAGCTAGGAGGGGGACGTGTCTTTTGTGTATGCTTCTGTGAACCCTTTGAAATTTTCATGTACTTGTACTAAGTCCCCAAATGAATTAGATTTCTAAAAGTAAGGCCATATTGTTGTCCATTTTGAACAATTCACATATACAGATTCATATGTACAAAGTAAAGGGAAGGATGCAGGGGTCTTCCAGGCAGGAAAGTGGCAAGATAAAGCAGAGAGATGAGCAGGCTCCACAGGCAGCCAGAGATCTAGGACTTTTGTCATCACCACCACAGTCTTCACCAAAATAGCACTTGCTGTTGAGAATCTACTACTCTTCCAAGCACTGTGACTACTGCTTTGTCGACATACCTCCATTTTTATTTAGAACTGTACAGTTATGCAGTGAACAAACTATACTCAGCTCTTATGGGACTTATTCTGACCACACACGTTGTAAGCAATAGAAACAATCCACAGAATAGTCCATGAGAATCAAAGCTTAAGTGTTTTCCCTTTATGCCTCTCTGCCTCTCAAGGGGAGAAACCAGAAGTAAAATGTTCTGAAGTCTAAAACAGATTCTAACAGGCAAAGCAAAGCCTATACTGAGATATGACATTGAATGGTCTGAGGAAAGGTCTGGGATTTAATAAGAACAGTTGATGATAACACTGGGCTCTAAGGAACTCAAGATCTTTTATAAAGAAAACACCTTTGGAAATTGAGGCATAATCTGAATGACATGGGAAATAGAGAAAAGAGCCCACAAATGGGTCAGAAACCTCACATCTGAAAGGATATAAAATGTCTCCACTTTTAACCTATCTTTGTCAAAAGTTAAAAATGAAGGAAAAAACAATGTAGCAAAGAGTATTTGTTGAGCATTGTAGGCGCTAAAAATCTGTACCCTAAATTCTTAGCAGCAGATTCTTTGAATCTGCTATTAGAATTAAATAACCATGCAATGTTTTCAGAGAAGCTCTGAAGGTGGAAAATTGCAAGGGGTCATCTTATTACTGCTCTCCTCAAGTTGTGGATGTATTTAGCAGCAACCAAACTTTTATAAGTTAACATTTAAATTGAATTAAACTCTAAATATTGTTACCAGTAAATTTGACCTATTTTGTACTTGAAGAATTAGAATCCCTAAAACTCTGCTGCTCCTAGATCAAGAATCATGGAGCTTCTCATCTTCAAAATGTGAACAAAAGCCTTGATTGCTCTTGTGAGGGTCAAATGGGGTAGTATAGGTTAAAGTTCTTTGTAGCCTCTAAGCCTCCAGCCAAATATTAGGGAGTGTTGTGTATGTATGTGAAACCATCTTCTAAGTTCTGTCATGGAGAACATAGCATATGGACAAATGCGAACATGGTCCTTGCCTTTACATCACATAAAGCTTTGTGGTCAAACTTCTATGTTTAGTTTCTCTCAACTGCAAAATGGTATAACAATTGCACCAACAATGAGACTGCCGTGATGAATCAACAACATGATTATGTGTAAGAAACTTAGAACATACTAGGCATCTATTAAACGAGCAATAAATATTTTTATTATTATTTTGTTTAAAATTTGGTTTGAAGACAAAATAGATAAATAAATTATGGATGGTTCACACACATATATGAATAAAAGTGGTATAGGTACAAGATTTATGTGTATATACATACATACATCTGTGTATAAAACATAATAAATGAAAAAACTTATATAGATAAAAAGTCATCATCTACCGGGTATACTGGGTAGAATTTTACCATTGACAGATTCAGAAAACCACTTAAGAATTCAGTGTCTGGTGTAGGAAATAGTTTTATTTTCTCATGAAAATGTCTTAAAGACAGGAATCATATCTAATTTATCACATAATTCTCAAGGACCGCACAGTTACAGACATATCATCAGCTCTAATAATTGTTTATTCAATAAATGCAAAAATAAATGAATATAAGAAAAGATAAAGAGAATATTCTAGAAACAGAGAATAAAACAGCTTACCCAAATAGGAGATTCACGTAGCAATAGTTGTTACTTCTTACTAAACATTCCAGCATGGAAACCACCAAACAGGACTGCCTGGCAGAAACTAGATTCTGATCATGTGAAAAGAAAGGCAAGAGGGCAGATGAGGAAAAGACTAAAATATATGTATTTATTTTTCTTAAAAAAAGAGGTAGGACCTTATTTATAACAGAATAACTAATTCCTGAACCCCAGCCCTGGCATCTTCTACAGCTTGCTGTGTGGTTACTGTGGACCCTCAGGAAGCTCCCCACTGGAGAACTATGGAACACAACCACCATGAAAGCCAAGGGCTTCCCATTAATTCCTTTTCTTCAGAAGTGAACAAGAACAACAACAACAAACCCTTATGTTTAGAAACCTTTAGTTAATCCAATAGTATCTACATGCGGAGTCAACTCACTCTCTCCTGAGATGGAAATACATTCCATTTCATCAAGATGAGGAAATGTCACAACCATTCATATTAACAGTCCTCCTTACCAGGACATGATTCTGCTTTTCCAATTAAGTCCTATTGATGGTATTAAGCAGTAACATGCCATTCTACTCTTTGAAGGAGTTCCTCTTTTTAAAGTATCTCTATCTTTTCTTCTTCAAGCTAAATAATCACAGCTCCTCTTATAAACCCTGAGTCCTTTGTATTGCTATATTCCTTCTTTTGCTTTGCTTCTAACTCTCCAAGTTTGTGTGTGCCAGGACTAAGATGGGGCAACCTTTCCTCTGCAGCATCTGAGTTTAGAGAACAGGGTTAGCTATAGTACCTACATGTCGTGGAGGAGTGCTCTCTCAAAAGGCACACACTTTCCAAGTTCTTACTTCATTTATTTATTCATTTATAAAATGTAACCCAGTGATTAACAGAATCCTGAAAATAGCTTGACAAAGACTATAAAACCAATCTTGAATTTGTTTCTGTTTCTTACATGATATTTTCTTGTTTATTCCTACATGATGGTTTATTCCCCCCTAATATGAAGCTTCAGTGAAGTTACTGTCCTGTGTTGTGGAGGAACTTTTCTTGCTCTGTGTATACATATTCAGCCAGACCTTCTAATGATATAACAGCAGCTGAACACCCATTACTACAGAGTCCAAATCTCTTTGGTGAAACAAGACCCTGGTCACTTTTGATAGGTTTCTGCCTTCAAAAGTGCTATTATCTAGTTGGGGAGAATGAATACTGACATTTATGGGGGAAAAAGTGGACAACCATGCAGAGACATAAATGTGAGGTGCCATACTGGAGTGGGGGCAGACATGACAAGTATACAGGGGTGAAATCAGTTAGGAAGCTCTGATGGAGACCATTCTTTAGTTGGGCCTTGGATAAAGATGATTTTCATCCTACAGAAGAGAGGGAAGAAGTCAGAATTGGCAGGGTTCCTTCATTTCTCCCCTGGGTATGACATCACCTTTGCCTCTGATGAAGCAGATACCTTGGAGAGAACACGGGGCTGGGGGCTTGGAAGCCCAGGTTTCAGGATGATGTCTTCTAACAACTAGCTGTGAGATGGTGGTTAATTCACTCCACATTTCTGTGTCTGTCTCCTCATCTAGTAAATGCTGATGTTGGAAAAGATAATTTTCAAGGTACATCCCAGATCTCAGTTCCTAAGGTATTCTGAATTCAGTGAATTGTCTATTTCTAATATAAAGAAGATCATTCTTAGTTCTGATCCTTATCTTCTAAGATGCAAACTCTACTTATTCTACCCACGCCCTCCAATTAGTCCCTAGAACCACAAATATTAGTGTTGAAATCAAATAATTCTAGTCTTTAGTCTGGTTTGACAGATTTCCTTGTGTTTTTACATCTGGGAAATGAATAATACTGATAGCTATTTTTCACTTTAGGTTGTAGATTTATAGAACTAATGTTTCCTTGACCTCAAGGAGTGTAATCAATGTGATGGAGCATGAAATAGAATCATGAATCCATTAAACTCTTTCATTGTAGTTTTCTGGTCAATATGCTCATTATAACACTTTTGAGATATCACATAAACCCTGATAATAATGCTATTAGACAAACTTAAATATAAAAAGGTCAATATTCCATCTCAAATATACCACTATTTTTATATTAGAACAACATATAAGAAAACATAAATCATTTGAGTTTATAAAGTAAACATAAGTCATTTGAGTTTATAAATATGTTAGAAGAATGATACAGTTAATTCTGATCTGAACATCAGTATTTTACACATGCTTATTTTGTAAAGCAGGACCATTTTCCAGACAATTCCAAGAACTTTACTGATTATTTCTAAGTAACCAAATGTTATTGTTTAACAGAATCTAAAAATAAAATATTTATGAATTATTTCATATATTCACAATCTAGCTAAAAATATATAACACATATTCTAAATATCCTCTTCCTATTGAATAAAGATTTCTAAAAGATTAGTGGAATTCTGTTTCTTTAACTTACTGCTTTTTAAAATAAAAAAACTTATTATAAACAGGTAGCAATCTCTAGCTTCCACATCTTGACACATACACCAGAATCACATACACCACGGTACACTTAATCTTAAACAATGCCTGTACCTCCACTGCCTCCAAATCTCCATTAATATGACAGAAAAGAAATTTCTAAAACAAGATCAAAGGAATGGCATAGATGACAGAACACCAAGACATGTGATTGAAATGTTAGTAAAATAAACGGTAACTAATTTAGCAATGGAAAAATCTGAACATGTGGATCAACCTGGGAAGAAGCAATAAGAAGTATGCTGATCCATGAAGCAAGGAGAATGTGGGGCGTGGGAATCTGTATGGAAAAAAATAAATAAACTCTTAGATCACTCCTCCCACCAGGAAGAAGGAAATTCCAGATTAGGGGATATTAGGTACAGTAGAGGTGTGGAAAGCCACCTAGAAACATGGTGGGTGAAGGGGTTAATTAATTATCTATATGATGTATCTCTAAATTTTATTCTCTTAAGGATCTTGAGGATCTCAAAGAAAACATGGTATATATATACACAGTGAAGTTTTATTCAGCCATAAAGAACAATAGAATCGTGTCATATACAGGATAATGAATGGAACTGGAGAACATCATGTGGAATATAATCAGTCAAGGGCTGTATGTTTTCTCTCATATGTGGAAGCTAGAGAGAAAAAAGGGGAAAGGGGATTATTTAATGAAAATAGAAGAGAGACAAGTAGAGGAATAGAAGATGGGGATTAGGGGAGGGAGGAGAGGAAAGAAAGGGGAAGTACTGGGGAATGAAGTTGACCAAATTATATATGTAAATGTATAAAAATATCAATGAATCTTAATATTATGTATAATTATAAAGAACCACTAAAAAGTAATTATAAAAAGACAAAAAAGAATTTTGAGCATCTCCAAGATTTTTTGTTATATGTGTCAATATTATCTTATTACAAATTGCAACAGAAAAAACAAAAATATTAATGAATGTTTTCATTTTAATATGAATTTATTAATTCATAAAAATAACAACAGCAAGTTTGTCATATATTAATATAGATAACACTCTTATGAAACTTAACTATATTTTTTTAAAAAATTAGCAAGAAGAGTGACACTGTTTTAAATTTTACAAAATCTTTTCAGTGTCTGGCTTAATAGAAAATAAATTCTCACATGCACTTTGGCAATCAATCTGTGTTATTAAAATTGGTATTAGGGGCTGGGGATATAGCTCAATTGGTAGAGTGCTTGCCTCGCATGCACAAGGCTCTGGGTTCAATCCCCAGCATCCTCCCCCCCCCCCAAAAAAAAAAAGAAAAGAAAATTGGTGCTATAAAAATGTGTTATTTTGGTGAAAGAATACTAAGAAAATACAGCTTCATGGAGATAAGAAGTTCAAAAGGGAGGAGTATTTATATAACCTTTTCAGATAATTGTGCATATTGATCTGTGATGTTACACCAAAACTTGACAAGTGAAAAAAAATTTTTTCTCTGTACTAGGGATTGACCACAGGAATGCTTTACCACTGAACTTAATTTTTAGCCTTTTTTATTTTGAGATGGGACTCACTAAATTACCAGGATGGCCTTGAACTTGTGTGCCTCTTGCCTCAGCCTCCTAAGCAACCAGGATTACAGGCATGCACCATCATGCCCACTCTGACAACTAGTGCGTTCAATATAGATTTTATATAGATTAAATAAGAGTTTCAATATAGATTTTTAAATCATATCAACTAACTCTCTGTACTTTGTTAAGATCTGTTGATTGTATTGCTCATCTATCCATGCATGATTTGGTAACATCCTATATTGCATTTGGAAATACCAGTTCACTGATTTAGAAAAATTTTTCAAATATTGGCACACTTTATTTTATATATATATTAAATATATAATTATATATATATATATATATATATATATATATATATATATATATATATATATATCATTGGTTACTATTACAGTATTGGGAAAGTTTGAAGCTCAAGATAGAGAACACAAGCTTTCCAAAATTCTAAATTTCATGTGAAAACTCAAATTTTGTCATTGGCACCAATTTCCATCTGTTGTTTTCCCTGTAGTGACAAAGTTAATTTTTATTTATTTTTGAGAATGTTTCTGTAAAATCACCACATCTGACTGATCATCCTTTGACATTCATTTTTTTCAAGTAAAAATGGTGTTCTCTGAATAAAACAGGTATTTCAGCTTTGAACTCAATTGTACAAGTGTTTTTCCTCCCACAATCATTGTACTTTGGTATGCTGCAGAGATGATTTATGTATATTTCGTATTTCATCAAAGAAAACAGCAAAAAAGTTGTGTATTTCAGGGTCAAGAATAAAGAGTAATTAATAACTTTTACAGTTCATCAAAGACATTCTTAAATGAATTGGCTTTATTTATTTATTTATTTATTCTATTAGTGTGCAATTCTGAAGAATGAATGATTACCAGGAGAGTTTGGTACTACTGCATAGATTAGTGGTAAGGCACTAGCAAGTTTTCCATGGTTTCATTTGCATCATCAGTGAAAATATTAAAACCATTAAAATGGCAAGTAACTTCTTAGTATTATTTATGAAAATAGTTTTTGGTAAGAATCTTGGTTAGTTCCTGTGTCCACAGACTACATTTTGAGCATCTCTAATCTAAATATGATGAATTCCTAAAAATTTGGGTAATCAAGTTTTCACCTCTAGTCAGTATATGGGATAATTTCTCTTCAGCTTGTTATTAAAGACCTAAGGATGGTGACATTTAAAATTCTACCTATGAAATAGCCAATGAGTCCGATCAGCAAAAAATCCATTCCCACCTCTAAAATGAACACAAGCAGGCAGAATTCCCAATATATATTTGATATCTCATAGTTTAAATATGAAATGAAGCCAAAGGTCACCAAGTGTTTTAGAAAATTCTCTATGAAAATAAGCCCACACAGATAAACAGATATAAACACACAAACTCAGAGAAAAGGAACAATGCAAAAAGCAACAATTAGTATAATTAATGTCCTGAAGAAAGTATTAGAACCATGAAATAAGAACAGAACAGTAAAGATTTCTTGAATCTTAACAAATAGGATAGCAAAATTTTAAGAAACTGGGTAGGATTCTCAGGAGATAGAGTTGAGGAAATCTTCCAGAATGTAGAACAAAAAGACAAAATATTAGAAAAATAGGAGAGAAAAGTAAAGAACTGATCCAAGAACATGAAGATCTGACAAAGAATGAGTTCCACAAAAGGAAAACATAAGAAAATTATCAAGAATTACCAAACAAATTTTTTAATCCCTAAAGAAATTGCAAAATGGAGAAAAGTTGTATGGCAGAATCCATCCATGTTGTATTTTAGAACTTTGGGTATTAATAATACATATATATATATATATATATATATATATATATATATATATATCAGAAAAGTTTTTAGAGTCAGGAAAGTGGTGGTGGAAGACAGGTGGCTATATATGAAGGAGCAGCAATCCACATGGCTTCTACTCCAAAAAGAATCTTAAGGGCTAGAACACAATGGAGCAATGCCACCAGAATAGATGAAAGAAAACACAGGGAAATGCTTCCTGATATGGTCTGAGAAATAATATTTTGGATAAGACCTCAAAAGCACAGACAAAAAACAGCAAAACTATTAATTAGAACAAATTAATTTTTAAAAAAGCAAAACTAGACAAATGGGATTACAACTAAAAAGCTTCTACATATCAAATGAAACAACAGAATAAAGACACACCTAGAGGGTGATATAATATATTTGTGAATAATATTTCTCATAAAGGGCTAATATGCAAAATATACAAGGAACTCAATAGAAAAAAATCTGATTTAAAAATAGGCAAAAAACTTGGGTAGAGATATCTCAAAAGAAAACACACAAATGATTAACAAGTACATTTAAAAAATGCTTAACATCACTAATCATTCTAATCTCTCTGTTTTTTTTATATCACAAAACCACATGCAGTATCACCTTACCATAATTGGAATGACCTATCAAAAACAAAAATTACAAGTACTGCTAAGAATGTGGAGAAAGGGGATTAGTATAGCCATATGGACAACACTATGGAGGTTCTTCAGAAAATTGAAAATAGAACTACCCTTTGCATGGTACAGGGTATAATTTCAAAGGAATTGAAATCTTTAAGTCAAAGAGATATCCACATTCCCATATGAATTGTAACATAATAGCCAAGATGGAGAATCAATCTAAGGATCCATTAACAGATTAATGAATAAAAAACAGGTGGTATATAAACATAGTGGAATATTATTCAGTCATAAGAATGTGATCCTGTTATTTGTGACAAGATAGATTAACCTGGAAGACATTATGTTAAGTGAAATAAGCCAGGCACAGAAGACAAATGTCACATGATATCATTTCCATGTGAAATCTAAGAAAGTAGATCTCATAGAGGTAGAGAGCAGAATAGTGGTTACCAGGGGCTAGAGAAGGGAGTGGGGAGGGATGAGGAAAAGCTGGTCAACAGGAACAATGTTATAGTGAAATAGGAGGAATACAATTCCAGGGTTACATTGCACAGTTAACAATAATGTATTGTATATATTTTAAAATAGCTAGAAGAAGGAATTTTGAATATTTTCATCACAAATAAATGATAATTGTTTAAAATTATGAATATGCTAATTGCTCTGATTTGTATAGATGTATCGAAACATCACACTGTACCCCATAAAAATATTTACCTCTTTTATTTTCTCAGGAAACAATAAGGATACACACACAAACACACACACACACACACAAACACACACACACACACACACACATACTCATAATCATAGAATGTAAAGGGGAAAAAACAGACATGGAATCCTCCCCAGTAGACAAGTGAAATAAACTCCCAGAACAATGGCAACGGAAAATCCCAGATGTTGCTTATGTAACAGTCTAGAGAGCAACTAATTTGATTGGAGCAGAAAGAAGGAAGGCTTAAGGAGAATTGTCCCCAAGATAAAATGAAACTTACATTATCTCCTATGCTTGACCATAGTGTTATAGAAACTTTAAGGAAGAAAACATAACAAGCAAAATATGAGGTAGTGGTTAGGTTCAGAAAAAAACAAAAGTTTAAAAGAAAGTGTGAAAATAACATACAGTATTATTATGAACAAACAAACTATGAAGTTTAGTGTTTTTTAAATAAGAAAAGTTTTTTAAATAAGTAAACACCAATTATTCAGTTAGCCCAAATGTTGCTTCAGGGAAGCCAGATGGGGAAGGGATCTCAGGAGACATGGTTTATATGATGAATTTTATAATATGATTTGACTTTTTAAACTATGTAAGTATTTTATTTTGATTTTTAGAAAAAAGAAAAAAAATAGAGCTTGGAAGAAAATGTGCCATAATGTATGATTTTCAGTGCTGCCTAAAATGGCTAGGAAGTCATTGCTCCACCAACTGACAGAGCAGCAGTTCTCAACTTTGATTTCCTGAGACACAAATGACAAGTGATATTTTTCTATGTATAACTTCATGATATTCCCATTGTGCTACCTCTAACATAGTGTTTCTCTCTTTTTTAAGAAAACCATTATAGTGGCAAATACCTATAATTTCAGCAATTTGGGAAGATTAGGTAGGAAGGTCACAAGTTCTAGGCCAGCCTTAGCAAGTTAGCAAGGTCCTGTCTCAAAAATAAAAACTAAAAAGAGCTAGGGATGCAGCTCAGGGTAAAACACTCCTGGGATCAACTTCCAGTACCAAAAATAAATAAATAAATAAAAGGAAAGGAAAAACAAAGAAAGAAATGGCAACAGATATCTCTTGCAGTCCCTTTAATATATATCCCTTGAAAAAGGATTACTAGATCATTTTTGAAAAACCTCCATACCAATTTATATTTCCAACCCTAGGATTTACGTTTCTCCACATCCTTGCCCATGCTTGTCTTCCCTGTTTTTGGTAATAGATAACCTAACATGTGTGAGGCAATATCTCATTGTGATTTGATTTGCATTTCTTTGATAACTAGTTATGCTGGACCTTTCCACATACTTGTTGATGCTTTGTGTTCTTTGGAGAAAAGTCTATTCAGATCTTTTACCCATGTTTTAAATCTGATTTGCGTGTGTGCATGCACTATTGAATTGTGGAAGCCCTTTATATGTTTTGGATAATAACCCTCTATTGATAGTATGTTAGTCAGCATTTTATCATTTTGCCAAAATACTTGAGATAAATAAAGGAAATGATTTTTTAAGAATTTATCTCATTTTATTTAATTAGCTAATTTAACTTATTTGCAGTGCTGGGGTTTGAACCTGAGACCTCTGTGCATACCAGAAACATACTTTACCACTGAACTATACCTGTAGGCTGGAAAGATTTATTTTGGCTCATAGCGACAGAGGTTTCAGTCCATGTTTGCTTGGCCCTGTTGCTTGGGGGCTATGGCAACACAGTATATCATGGCAGGAATACAAGGTAGAGGACTCCTTTTCACTTCATGGAAGCTGGTAAGCATTAAAGGAAAGGAAAGAACTTAGGTACCAATATCCCCTTAAGGGCATGTCCTCAAAATCCTAAATTCCTTACACTAGGCCCCACATACCAAAGATTCTACCTCTTCCAACAGTACCACAGGCTGATAACCAAGCCTTTAACACTTAGGCCTTTGGAAGCATTTAAAACCCAAACTATAGCCATCAGATATATGTTTTCAATTTTATTTAGCTGAATAAGGTTCAGTGGCCAAATATGGAAGCAACATTAAATTCTCATCAATGGATGAATGAATAAAGAAAATGTGGTATATACATATACAATGTTATTCAGCCTTTAAAAGGGAGAAAATCCTGCTATTTGTGACTACATAAATGAATCTGGAGGACACTATGCTAAGTGAATAAAGGCAGATACAGAAGGACAAATAAATGATCTCATGTATTGGAGGAATCTGTTAGTCAAATTCATAGAAACAGAACAGTGCTTGTCAGAAACTAGGATGAGGGAAAATCAACTGTTGGTTAGAGGAGTCAAAGTTTCAGTTATGCAAGATGAACAAGTCCTAGAAATTTGTACAACCTCATAGTTAATAATACTGTACTGCACACCTAAAAATTTCTAAGAGTATATATCTTAACATTAAGTGATTTGAAATAAGTAAATAGGCAGGAGGAGACTTCTAGAAGTAATGGATATATTTTTGACATTGTTATAATTGTTTCATGGGTGTTTACTTACCTCCAAACTCATCCATTTGTCTATATTAAACCTTTAGTGTTTTTTAATATGTTAATCACACATCAATAAACTGGTTTTTAAGAAATTATGCAGAATATAAATAGCTAAAAACAGTATTATAGGACAAATTTGAAGTTTTTAATATGTCAAAGTTTGCTATTCAAAATATCGCTATTTTATCTATAGTGAATCAGTGCTTGATGTATCTCAGGGCTGATCTCAATATCCTACATCATAACACTGAATTTGATAACAGTTGGATGAGAACATGATCTCCAAACACACACCTACTGGAGTCAGGCCTGCATGAACAAAAGTAAACCATGTAAATCTCTCAATCTTTCCCCCTTTCACTTTTGAAAAAGTTGTGGGAATCTTTTTTTTTTTTTTTTTTTTTTAAAGAAAAAGCGAGAAAGCCTGTGTGACATTGAATGGCAACTGATCCTCATCTTCAGCCGTGGCAGATCAATGGCAACTATGGCTCACTGTAGAGGATAAGTCATTTCTACTGGCAGCCACCACTCCGTTCCAGCCAATTAAGACCATGCTGGAATAGAGGTATAGTCTCACACCCATTCATCTCTATCTTACAATTTCATATCCTAATATAAATCACATGTTATCCAAGACAGAAGTCACCATAAAGGTATATTGGCCATATTGTTCATATTTCTAGACAGTCCTTAGTTTCAATGTGATATTCTTTTTCAACATTACAAACTATGAAAATGTTTTAGAGAATCCCAAATTTCAGTGTAGAAGCTTCCTCTAACAGATGGCTATCAAAACTAGAAAATATATACAAGTACTATATCTAGCTATGTACTCCAAAAATAAAGTTATCTCATTTTTTAAAAATCTAATCCAGTTGCAGAGAAACTTATCCCCTTTCCTTGTTAAGTTGTGATACGTGAACTGAGCCAGTGCCCAGTTATTATGTAAGATGGAGTTCATAGAAGTTAGATTCTGCAATTCCTCTGAAGGGACTAAATAGTTTACAACACAAGAAGATAACACCGTGCAATAACACAAATAATATTTTGGCCTTCTAAGTCTCCTCTCAGATCCCCTCACTCTCTCCCTAGGCCTCTTTCCATAGCCTTTCCCTGTCTTTCTGGCACATATTTGGAGTATCCCATAGGGGTGACTTCATCCCATTTTCATTTTGACAAATGTCATTGTTTCTATATCTGTATTTCAACCCTCCCACCCATCTCAGAGGAAGTGGTTTCTGTGCTTTCATCTAAAGATCATGTTCCTTTAAGGTCTTCAGGGAATAGTCTGCCACATCGATGTTCATAGCAGCACAATTCACAATAGCTAGACTGTGGAACCAACCCAGATGCCCTTCAATGGATGAATGGATTAAAAAAATGTGGCATCTATACACCATGGAGTATTACGCAGCACTAAAAAATGACAAAATCATGGAATTTGCAGGGAAATGGATGGCACTAGAGCAGATTATGCTTAGTGAAGCTAGCCAATCCCTAAAAAACAAATACCAAATGTCTTCTTTGATATAATGAGAGCAACTAAGAATACAGCAGGGAGGAAGAGCAGGAAGAAAAGATTAACATTAAACAGAGACATGAGGTGGGAGGGAAAGGGAGAGAAAAAGGGAATTGCATGGAAATGGAAGGAGACCCTCATTGTTATACTAAATTACATATAAGAGGTTGTGAATGGAATGGGAAAATAAACAAGGTGAGAAATGAATTACAGAGGATGGGGTAGAGAGAGAAGATGGAAAGGGAGAGGAGGGGGGATAGTAGAGGATAGGAAAGGTAGCAGAATACAACAATTACTAGTATGGCATTATGTAAAATGGGGATGTGTAACCCATGTGATTCTGCAATCTGTATCTGGGGAAAAATGGGAGTTCATAAATCACTTGAAGCCAATGTATGCTAATGTATGAATATGATATGTCAAGAGATTTGTAAGGTTTTGAACAACCAATAAAAAAAAAATAAAAAAATAAAGATCATGTTCCTTATTTACCCGGAGCACTGCTCCCAGAGTCACCTCCCACCTCTGAAATGGAAGGTTTTCCCTTCTGCATTTAGTGGATGCTCAGAGTTTCCTGGCTTTCCAACAAAAGTAAACAATGTTTCCTTTGCCCGCTCCTTTCTTTTCTTCTCATCTTTTTATCTTCTAGTCACTAAATTCCTACCTATTGCTTCCCTCTGACTCTGCTTATGGATTTAATGATGGAAATGTGTCACCTTCACTGAAAACTTGATTTGCAAAGTGTTTTCATAAATATCATCCTTTTGAACCTCACAATAACTCTATGAAATGAGTAGGACAAAAATTATCCCCATTTTGTAAAAACAGAAACTAAACTTCTAGGAAATGATTTACCAAGCTAAATACTGCTACTAAGCAGCCCAAGAAATTAAACTGAATCCACTGAGACCTTATCCAGTGGCGGGCCTCTGTTCTACAACTCTGAGGATGTCAGCTCTAATACTACTGGTGGCCTCCTTGCTAAAGCCAGGATTAATTTCCTTAGGCCTTTGACCCTTTTCTTTTTCTTTTAACACTATACTGACTAAACTTCAAAATTCTTGAAATGTTCTCTAGTCCTCTCTTCCCTCAACTTTGCTATTACTGCAATTTGGGGGTTGTTTTTCTAGTTTGTCATATTGTTTCTCTTTTCTTCCCTCCCTGATTCAGAGATATTTTAACATTCAGTTTTATGATTTATCTGTCTTCCTACCTTTTCCCTTTTTCCCCTTCCTTCCCTCCTTCTTTCCTCTCTTTCCTGTTTAGATTACCTTCTTTTTAAGTCCATGACTTTACATAAATGACTCCATTATCTTTATCTAAATTAGAATTTTGAAGCAGTTTAAATCTTGCCCATTATTTGTTCTCCTAGACCATAGTTCAGCAAGTTCCATAATCCTCTGTCTAAAACGTCTTATGTCTGCTCTTTCTTTTCACCCTCCTTACTACCATCCATCTCTGAGGGCTCATCAACTTCTCAATATTGGATCATGCTCTCTACAAATTCTCAGCTCCCTAGCCAGCCTTCTGAATAGTGGCCATTTCCCATCATTCATCAGGCACACTAATGTCAAATATTCCCCTAAATATGAGCCTTCCTTGGTGGCACTTTCTCCTCAAGAACATTCATTTAGCCAAGCATGATCTGAACCTTACCATATAAGACATTTTATGGTTTAGATATGAGGTGTTCCCCAAAGCTCACGTATAAGACAAAGAAAGAAGGTTCAGAGGCAAATGATTAGATTATGAGCTTTAACCTAATCAGTGGATTAATCCACCAATTCACTGATATAGATTAGCTGGATGATAACTGTAGGCATGTAGGGTGTGGCTAGAGAAAGTAGGTCACTGTGGACATGTCTTTAGGGTATATATTTAGTTTTGGGTGAGCAGCTCTCTCTTTCTGCTTCCTCTTGATATGTCCTGAGTTGCTTCTACCACCATGCCCTTCCACCAGAGTATTCTGTCTCACCTCAGACCCACAACTATAGAATTGGTTGAACCACTAAAACTTTGATCCAAAATGAACTTTTCTTCCTCCAGATTGTTCTTGTCAGGTATTTTGGACACAGTAACAAAAAGTTGACTAAAGCAAGGTTCACATGAACTTAAAGGGAGTGTATGTACTCCTCTGCTTGGAGTGGCTCAAGGTGATAATGTTGCTAGTATTAAGAGTTATAGGGGGCTGGGGTTGTGGCTCAGTGGTAGAGTGCTCACCTAGTACGCGTGAGGCCCTGGGTTTCATCCTCAGCACCATATAAAAATAAATAAATAAATAAATTGTATCCAATTACAACTAAAAAATAAATATCTTTTTTTTAAAAAAAAGAGTTATAGGGTGCTTCCTAAATGTGGCTGGAGGAATTGCTTTGATAAACCAGTTGGAGGTGAGAACAAAGGAGTGGTAAGACTCTCAGAGATCAGGACAAAGCCTTCATACAAAGGTAAGTTAATCAACTGCAGGGTTTTGTGTGACTGCATCAGATTGACAACTCTGGGCCAAAACTGCATTGGAGCTGATCCCTGTCCTACCTGAGGACCTGCTTCCCTGCCTCTCTCACAATGCTGAATGTTGAAGGGAAACATGGTTATTACCTTGACTCGGGTGCCCATGTGTCTCAGACCTGCTCTTGATCAGGAATATGAAGAAGTTTAGGGTTCTTAGAGTTTAGGATACATGTAGTGAGAGACTATGGTAAATACTTAACAATTGGGTCTCCAGAGAAAACAAACAAAGCTCTAATTTATTTACATATCTGGTTTCCAGAATGTAAATACTCCCACTATATCAAGCTACCAAAATGACATTACTGAACATGGATTTGGAAAGAGATGGGCAATTTGGAAAGAGAGTTGGCAATCACAATAAGAGAATGACCAGGGAAGAGGTTATAAAGATTATTTGAAACCAGGTCATGGTGTACCTAGTATGCCAAGTTTTAAAGCATAGACTTTAACTGGGCACGGTGGTACCTGCCTATAATTCCAGCAACTTGGGAAGCTGAGATAGGAGGATCACAAGTTCAAGGCTAGCCTCAGCAATTCAGTGAGACCCTGTCTAAAAATAAAAAATAAAAAGAGTTAAAGAAGTAGTTTAGTGGTAAACCACACCTGAATTCAATCCTCAGCACCAAAATAAATAAATTAATTTAATCAAATATAGACTTTATTCCATGGCAAAGGAAAGCTGAAAAAATTCTTAACAGTTGAAAAATGCTTACATTTGAATTTTAGAAAAAGTCTCATTAACTTTCATTTGGTTCCAGACTCATTCATTCCCCTTTTTAAATTCTTATCAAAGTATACTCGCACAATATTTCAAACTATGTCAAGTAAAGGGGTACTATAATAATCACAAAAACTTCTAATAAAACATCTAACTTTTAAAGTATATTGCAGGGAAATAAGTTAAAAAATTACAAAAATATAAAATTTTAATAAGCATATTTAAAGTACTAATAGTAAGTAATTTCACATGATATGACATTTCAGTTACCAGATTGAAAATATTTTTATAAAGGATTATAATAAGTGTTAGCAATGAGATGGGAAATGAGAATTTTCATATACTGCTGACAAAACTGAAACTGCTAAAAATTTCTGAAGGGATATATATATATATATATATATATATATATATATATAATATTTATATATATATTCTATATATATAATGTTCATATATATATTCTATATATATAAAAATTGACAAGTGGGCATTGTCTCAGGATTTATATCTCTGGAAATTACAAAACTCAAAATTATCCATTGCAGAATTATTTATAATAGCAAAAAGAAACTGAAAATAACCTATATAGGTAGGTGATTGGCTTAATTATATTTGCTACCTTCATATATCAGATTATGATTAGTAGAAACTATAAAATAATTATATTTATTGACCTATTGAGATGTTTCTAGACATTTTTAAAGAAAGAATTAGGCTATAGTGTTGATGCTTACAACCATCACAACATACTGACCCCTATTTAAACTTGCTAGGCTTTAATTTACTTACCTGAATAGTGAAAATAATATTACCTATCTTGTGGGCTTACTGTTGAGGATTTAATTGAAGTCATGCATGAAAGAACTTAGTTTAATCTCTAACCCATGGAGTTAATAAGTGCTAGCTATTAATGACAATAAAAGTTTTAACACCACAACCAGGAGCTCAACTGCCACCACCAATTCAATTGTGTTTATTTTCCACTATGTTCAAACCCATACTTTCTTTCTTATTTCAACTATCTCCCAAATATGTTATACTTACTCTGTATGTCATATGTCATGTGTCTGTTCCTGCTGTTGGCCTCCCTGAAATCAGGTGGTGAGACCTATCCAAGTCATGCTGGGTCACAAAAGCCTAGCTCAGGTCCCTTGTCTAATCACTCTAACCCTTCTGACCTTCTATTACATTACACTCTTTAGCACCAATGAGACAATTAATGTGTCATTATTCTAGTTCCTTCTTTGCAACAAGTTCTAAAAAAGCAAGAATGAATATTAGAGTGTTTGATCCCAGAACACTTTCTGTCATCTCTAAACCCAACATGACAGAATTTAGATATTTTTCATATATTTGCTTCATTAGGTACTTATTCATGGAACTATACTAATAAAAAAAAATCTCACAATTTACCTAAGTTGTCCAGCCAGAAATAGGAGATAAATCACAACACTAAAATCAAGAGAATTAAAATAGCATGCAAAATGCAAACCCAAGCAATGCAGATTTTATTATTGTTATTGGTGTGTAATATTACTATACAATATTAATAATTTTTATATTTAAGAATTGTGGGGGCTGGGGATGTGGCTCAAGCGGTAGCGCGCTCGCCTGGCGTGCATGCGGCCCGGGTTCGATCCTCAGCACCACATACAAGCAAAGATGTGTCTGCCGATAACTAAAAAATAAATATTGAAATTCTCTCTCTCTCTCCCCCTCTCTCACTCTCTCTTTAAAAAAAAAAAAAAAGAATTGTGATAGTTTTTAATTGCATATCTCCTTTGTACCAAGCACTGTGCCAAGTGATTTGTAAATAAAAATCTTACAAGCCCTGGTATTAATAGAAATAGTGCATCTTGTAAAAATGGAAGATTAGAAAGGTTAAGAATTTGCTTTATAGAGCTCAGAATCAAATCCAGTTTGTTATGACTCCAAAATATAATGTTTTTCTGTGTATCCCTCTTCCTCCCATGTCTTTGTAAAAAATTGAGATTCAGGACCAGTATGCCTATTTTTTAAATATTTCAATCAAAATTACCTATCTCGATAAAATGTACCTTTGTAAATATTAGGCTTACCAAACAACACTGTTTCTCTTAGTAAATTTTGTACAATAATATCAGAAGGATATTATTTTCAGGAATCTTTAATTAAAGGTGGTCCCACATCCTGGGTGTGATTACCATGAAGTTGTGGATATCTATAATTATTGAAGCCATTAAGTTTCAGCCAAGTCTTTTATGGTCAGGGACATGAGGAATAAGTTTCAATCAAGTCTTTTATGGTCAAGGACATGAGGAAAAGTATGAGTCAATGCTTTAGAAAAAGTTTATTATCCCCTTGTGAATAAGATGGTGAAATCAATACCATTACTACAACTATCCCTAGAGCTTTTGTTCTATGCACATATGTACAATTTTACCCAGGTATTTTGGCCTAAGGCACTGAACTGTAAACAAAAGCACAGCAGTTCAGAAGCAGGGCCTCCAAGGATTTCCTGAGTACCTCCCTTTATGATGTGTCATCATTTCCCCTAAGACTCACAACACTAAGTCACTGAGACTGAGACTGAGACTCACATCCTAAGCCACTCCTGGACCACTCAGGTAGATTCTCAGACTGAGCAACTGAGTGGGACACACTACAAAACTTTTGCTTTCTTTACATGAGAAGGTCTGTTAAGAGTCCCACATCTCTGAGAACCAGAAATAACTATAAACAGACACAACCTGCATTTATTAATTAGTAAATCCAAACTATATAACTAAATACAATATGGAATTTCTCTATTCGGAAATGTAAATTTCTTTATTCTGTTTGCTTTGTACTTCCAAGTGGTTTTTGATGTAGCAACAAAATGTTTAATAATAAATATTTTAGGAGAAAGAAGTTTTTCCTAAAATGTGGATATTAGTTTTACATAATACTAACTTTTCTCAAGTTTTTAAAACTCAGAGAAGTCCTTGCTGCATAATTTTTATTATTTGGGCAAATTTTATAATGAATATGATAATATTAACTATTTTTTATAGGCATAATAAGAGACCATGCAATTCATTTTTATGCAGTTAAAATTCATTAGAGATTGGCATTTTAAGACTTAAAATCTTTTCTGAAAATAACCTTTGTAAAAATCCAAATGCATTCCCTCCCCCTTCAACAAATGTTGGCTTTTGTTATTTTTTTTTTATAGGCTGCATATTGAATTTCCCAGGCTGTGTTTCTGAACAGCAATCTACTGAAAAAAGTGCAATTATTTTTTTTCACTCAAACATGCATTTGAGAGAAATGAGTAGATCAGATAAAGAGCTGAGATGCTATTCAACTCAACCTTGAGTCACTCTCTGTCTCTTTAAAAAAAAAAAAAAGGGTGGCAAAATCAATACAAACCAATAATAACTTCACATTTGTGGAAGCAACATGAATGGCTCTCCAAAATATTGAGACACATCCAAGTACATTTTCCTAGAGCTGATATTTATCAGAAGTCATTTGCCCTCAAGCAGATGCTCCCTTTCATTGTGCTCCTGTCACAAATGACTAAGATTTATGACAGACAATTACAGCATCTGCAGTTAGCAGCCTTATAATCAGCACCATTATTTAACGATTGGTGCAATAAACTGACTCCTGTTACTGTTTATCAGATATCAGTCAGTTCTGGCCATTTTCTTCAGCTCCCAAATCACAGTATGGTGCAGCCACTGCCTTTTAATGGCTAGGCAGAAGCAGGAGCATTTTCACATTTTTTACAGACTGCTGAGGGAAAGAAAAAAGCAGCCAATTACATGTATATATGCTGCCCTCTCATTTGAGATGCCCGTGTATGTAACTATCTCTATACAGTTCTAAACCTCTTGAGTGTGTGTGTGGGGGTGGGGGGAGCTTTTGCTGTGGAGAAGAGCATTTGTATTTAAAAATGAGAATAAATTTTAAAAAATCCTCCTGTCTTTATTATTTTTTAAAAATCCTCTATTTAAATTTCCATGTCTTTTCTGGATATAAAATGTTACTCTACAGGTCCACTGTTTTCTCTTCTCAGGGTGGTTTCAGCTTGCCTTCCACAGCCAGAATGACAGCTATTGTCCCTGGGAAATAGTTGTCAAGGAGCAGATTTTTCTTCCAAAGTCTGTGAGGTTTTACTAGAGCGATGGACACAACAGAATTAAGTTCTCCATCAGCCAAAAAATATACATATAAAAGTCGCCGCGGGTATATGCTTAAAAATCACTTATATATTATGGAATTCTATACTTCCAAATATACAAACACGCAGAAGTACATACACTATTTAAGGTTCTTTACAGAAAACACTGCCATTTATATACCAAACATGGGCAGAAGGCAAAAATTCAGAGGCATTACCTTCCTTACCTGGATGGGTAAGACTTACAAGGAATATGGGAAACGCTACAAAAATGTAAATTTTCAGTTAAAATAAAAAGCTTAAGCAATGTTTCTTCTATAGAGGTCTGAGTGTTAAATACTAGCCTAATGACTTAAAGAACACAAAATACAATGCCAGATCTTTCTGACTCCTGTTTTTTGTTAATTTTTTCATAATGAAGCAAGCTAATTTCCTCATTCATATCAATAAGCATTTCACCCAACATCTTCCATTTTGCATATTTGATAATATTGTATATGCCCAGATGGAAATTTTGATGAAGCTGACTTTGTAATGCAAAGGTCTATGATTTTTTTTTTGTTTGTTTGTTTTGGTACCAGGGATCATACTCAGGGGAACTCAACTACTGAGCCACATCCTCAGCTCTAATTTGTATTTAGAGACAGGGTCTCTACGGAGT
Source organism: Callospermophilus lateralis (assembly GCF_048772815.1). NCBI lineage: Eukaryota > Metazoa > Chordata > Mammalia > Rodentia > Sciuridae > Callospermophilus > Callospermophilus lateralis. Next base: position 84,706,627 of record NC_135314.1, read on the forward strand.
TTCTTAGTGCCTCACTGTTGCTAAGGCTGGCTTTGAACTCACAATCCTCCTGCCTCAGCCTCCAGAGCTGCTGGGATTACAGCGATGTGTCACCGTGCCCCGCAAAGGTCTGTGTTTTATTCACAAAGCCACATGCTTCTCTCAAGGAAGACATGACACAGGAGAACAGACTAGTGTGTTCTTTTAACCTAACAAAACAAAATTCACTTTCTGGAAACACACACACACACACACACACACACACACACACACACACACCCCACACAAGGGACTTCATCCAGTTAACATGTAAAATTGGTTATTTTCTAAGTTGAAACTTATGCAAAGACTTCACAGACATTCACAAATTGGACCTCCAAACACCCCCTGAGGCTTCCTGAGAAGAATGGTAAGAACAAGGTTCTCAGATTTTCATGTTAGGATAGTGTTAGGTGTCATTTCGTGCTACCTCTCATTTGAAAGAGAAAGAGAGAGGTGAGAGTCAGGAAGTGAGTTTCAGCAGAGCTCAGGTCTGGATATTAGCACAACTCTGACTAGAACCTGACTCGGTGGCCCAGTTGCTAGGGCCCTTCCTAAACAGGGCATACCAGGGGGCCCAGCTGCTGTCTGCTAAGCATGATTTTTGGTTTGTTAAGACAAACCTCAGTCTGGCTATTCTATGGCCAGTTCTCCTCCTAAACACTGCTCTGTGTTCCAGGAAACAACAGTTCTTGTTAATTTGTAAGAAATTTACTTCACTGATTCAATCACTAGGTCTGGAGCCAAAACAGTACAACTATGTAGTCCTACAAATGAAAAAAAAAATGTTTATTCCACCCAAAGTTAACTTAAACTGTTGATGTTTAAATGTTCTAATATATAGTTTGGTATCTTGTATACATTTTGGAGTTTGGGGTTTTTAAAATTTATTTTGCATAAATAATTGCAAAGTCACACCAAACTATTTTATTTTGTCAATTTGGAAGCATCAAATAATTCACAAGTTTTGTAGACTCAGGAAGAAGCCAGGACCAACCTTTCTTTGTTGGTGATGTACAGAAATATATTACTGCATACATAGGTCTTTCATTCCATTTTAGTAAGATTGGTCAAGTACTTTGGATGCATCAAAGAAATTGGCATATTTTCTACCTGTGTTCTGCCCTTTTCTGCAGGTTTAGAAGGAAAAATTACCCAACTCACAGCAAGTTACTGCCTTTGGATGCCAATACAAAGCCATCGTCACTGCAGGCTGTTAGCAGGTGTTCCTAAGAAGTCTGATCTGGGTTGACACTTCGTGAGTGTACATGCAGGTGGGGTCTCCGTAACACACCTTGACACCAAGACCCAGTGCATAACTGGTGGCCACAATGAGCTCCAACAGATATGACTGCTTCTTAGCAAAAATAAAAGAGTACCAGGAGGAAAATCTTCTTCAGAAACCTCTCTGAGTCCATTTGGGGCAGAGGATGAGAAGAGATACGCCTGGAGAAAGTAAAGAACTGAAAGTATGCCAATAATTCATGGTTGGTGACATGGATAGCAGAGCAGGAGCTAGGAATCCAGACTCCCAACTCAGCCAGAGCTGGCCTTGAATACAGCTTTGTAAGGCTGTCAGAATTGTCTCTGAGTTCATCCATCTACAAGGTAAGGGGGGAATTGGATAACGTTCAAAGCAATGATCCCCGGGTGTGGTACTCAGCATAGCTGCTAGAAGGTTACAACTATTGCTGTTATTTATACATTTATACCTATAATTCCAGACTGATTTCCTTTATTAGTTGAAACTGGAATGCTAAAATTAGGTTCAATAAATATGCTCTTGAACTTAGCTGTATACAATTCTCACATTAATACTAGCAAAAGTCATCCATTAGTCACTCTATTTAAATTATATATAATATAATGTGTGTATGTTATATGTTATGTATAACATATGATATATATTTACACATATATACATATACAACCATGTGCTGTGTAATGATTTTTCAGTGGTGAACCACATTTATAACTATGATTCCATAGATTATAATGATACTGAAAAAGGACTATTGCCTATGACGTCACAGTCCAACACACTACTCATACATTCATAGTGAGTTTGGTATGAACACACCTACTGTGTTGACATCCATGCAACTATACACAACTACACACTGCTGGATAATTACAATAAATGACTATGTTACTAGTTTACGTATTTACTATACTATGTTTTTTATTATTATTTGAGAGTAGTCTTTCTATACATAAAAAAAATATTTATTGTACAACAGTATGCCACGTTAGGCCACCAATAGCCTCACACATCTCATATTTGCATCTCCTGATTGCATGACAGACCTGTAGCACCTGGGTTTCTTTAAGAATACTCTAATGTCTGCACAATAATGTTTACCCTGCCTGAGGCTGCTTTCTTTATGCAATAATTAGATAATAGTAATACCTGTTGTTTGGAGGAATTAAATACATATGTTAAGTGATTACTGCAGAGATGGCATGTACTAAACACTTCTGAAATATTTTCTCTATAAGGAGCTCCCAGCTTTGCTTTTATCACTGTTTCGGGAAAGTATGAAATGTCTGATAATGTATCTTCAGCCTACTATTGAAAAGTGTCTTCAATGGCAGAAAGTCTATTATGATTAGAAATAGGTAACTTTTATGGGAAAGTTTTAGAAATTATGTGAAAATCTATCATTTTTCTCTAACAGTAACTATATATACAGATATATATAGTTATATATAAAATATATATATATATATATATATATATACTTTTTTTTTTTTTTTAAATGAGCCTGGAAATCAATTCCTTTAGTCCAATTCCACTGCAGGTGTTGGCCAAGCATCAGCCCTCGCAGTAACAGTGGTGGTAATCACTCTGGTGCCAAAAGGTAATAATTTTTCCATATATTACTTAGCTAAATATAAAGTAGGGTCTTTACAAAAAGCATTTTAAACCTCATCACTGCTCTTTATCCAATATGCTTCGGTGTTATATCACGTTAGGGCCTACTTCCAAGGATTAATTTTCTACATGCAATGATACTTTCACAACTCCAATTTAGGAAAGACCATGGAGAGTTACTCTTCCTGTAAAATGAAGGCCACAAATACAATAGATTATTTTTGTTTCATAGCTGAAAATTACTCAGTGATCCATGGGTCTGTTTTTAAGACAAACATGGCTAGCCCTGTAAGTAAGGTAAGAATTTAAATATTCCCCACATCTTTAACAAGCAATATAAAACTTGCCTAAGAACAAAAACAAGTGCATTCTGCTGTCATATGTAACTAATTACAGCAAATTAAAAAATATGCTTACATTTTTTTTAAAGAAAGAAAGAACACTTTAAATTGTAAAGAGAAGTTCATTTTACAAAGCATTTTTACTTCTATTGAGTTTTGCAAGATCCTGGTGGGGTAGATGGAGAAGGAATTCTTCTACCCATTACTAAGGGAGAAAAACTGTGTCTTAGAGAGCTCCTAGGGCCACACACCTGAAGTACACTAGAATTTAAATAGTTTCCTCCAAAGACTATGTATGAAATTATCATATGGCCCAGCTATTCTTTGGTATTCATCCTAAAGAATTAAAGTCATCATATTGCATTGATACATGCATACCCATGTTTATAGCAACACAATTTACAAGAGCCAAACTATGGCCCAGCCTAGATATCCATCAACAGATTAATGGATAAAAAAAGGTGTTATATATACACAATGGAGTTTTATTCAGCCATAAAGAAAAATGAAATCATGTCATTTCCAGGAAAATGGATGGAACATCAGACCATTATGTTAAGCAACATAAGTCAAACTCAAGAGGTCAAGGGCCATATGTTTTCTCTCATATGTAGAAGCTAGAGAATAAAAAAGAAAAGAAAGGTGCAGATCTCATGAAAATCAGGAAGATCAGTACAAGAGTTATATTGGTCAAATCATATTGTTATATTGTGTGCATGTATGAATATGTAATGACAAATTCCATCACTATATATGACTATAACGCACCTATAAAAATGTGAGAAAATTTTTTAATATATATTTTTTAGTTATACATGGGACAATATCTTTATTTTGTTTATTTATTTTTATGTGGTGCTGAGGATCGAACCCAGGGTCTCACACGTGCAAGGTGAGCGCTCTACTGCTTAGCCACAACCCCAGCCCCCATGAGGAACATTTTTAAAAATAGTTTCCATCAGTTTTTTCCACTATATATCCTACACATGATTTTTTTTCACTGGCCACACTAAGTAGACTTGGTGTGAAAAATCTGAGTTTTGGAGCTATCCCTGTCCTTTATCACTAGCAGTATGAACTAGGGCAAGTAACTGATAATACAGACCAATAGTAAGAGTGTCAAACATGGAGCCACACTACCAGGATATAAATTCCAGTCCCCAGTTACTAGGCTGTGGGATTGTGGATGGTTTCCTTGCTTCCTGTGTTCTGCTTCTATAGTGAGGAAAACTACAGCTTCCTGGGGCTAAACAAAGGGTTTAACACAATGCTTAGTATTGAAGTGCTCTGTGTAAAGGGCATGTGTTAGTCAGCTCTTCATTGCTATGACCAAAATACCTGACAAGAACAACTTAAAGGACAAGATTTATTTGGGTTTATGGTTTCACAGATTCAGTCCATGGTTAGCTGGCTCCAGAAGAAAACATCGTGGTGGAAGTGAGTGGTGACTCATGGCAGCCAGTAAGCAAGCAGAGGTAGAGAGAGGGAGAGAAAGGAAGGGGCCATGGACAGATATAGTTCTTAAGACCCCCAGTAACCTACCTACTCCAGTCACACCCCACTTGTCTATGTTACCACCCAGTGGTTCATTCAAATTATTAATCCATCTAATGATTAATCCACTGATAAGAGTATAGCATTTGCACTCCAATCTTTTCACCTATGGATAGCGTTGTATTGCCTGAGCTTTTGGGGAAACATTCCAGATCTAAATCGAAACAGCATAGTATAATGCTTGGTATACTGAGAGGGCTTAAGAAATTTTTGTTATTATTAATAAAAATCATACTAAAATGCCTACTTCCCAAGGTTGATTATTAATATCTGTGATATTAACAACATAGTACATTAAATGAGTGTATCAGTAAATTGCTGTGCCAAGCTTAAGAATCTTTGTATCATGTCATTGCTATCAGCAGAAGACTAGTTTATGTCATCTAATTTTTGTTCAGCCTTCAATGGAGAGCCCTACCTTGATCTAGGTATTTGCATTTCTAATGTTACTAAGTGTTTTGTTTTATTTCTTAAATGGACAGAATATATACAAAAGCTTTGATTCCCCTGTACACTTATGCAATCTACTTTTTCTCCTCTGTTTGGACAAATCCACCCTCTAAGAAGCCAGTAGGAGGACAATTTGGATACAACTACGTGAACCAGAAGGGCAGTGGAAAGATTAAGAGTTGCCCTGTCAATTCAGGAGAAATTAAGGCAAATTACAAAGAAGTCTATAGAGACACTCACCTCTACTTAGTAATTCCTCTAGCCCAACCTTGAAGCATCCATGGTCCCCAAGGTATTTCACATTCCCTATTTGGAAGACCCTCCACTAATCCAAACACGATGGAAGGAAATCTGTAGCATTACATCTGCTACCTGGCATTCCTCTTGTGCTCTGGTTACCCAACTTCATTTTTCACAGGAGCAGGGTTAACAAATTTTTTGAAATCTACTCAGTCAAGCTCAATTCTACTAAGGTCAATTCTGCTATTAAGAAAAGCTTAACTCCTTTACTTGTTACTCAAATTTAATATTAACATTAAGGTTAACTTTAATCATAATACTAAGAGTTATATTTTTCTATACTGTTCACAAAGTTCTTTTACTCATTTCCCTGTAATCCTGTACAGAGACATAGAAGAAGCACCAATATTTGCAGTTTAAAAATGAGAAAACTGAGGCGAAGGAGGTTACAGAGGCCAAGGAGGCAGCCAAAGGGGAGTTAAGTGATTTGGACTGTACTGGGCACCAGATGGGTTGTCCAATAGACAACATTTATTTAAAAGAAAACACAATAAAAGTAAATCAGTGGAAACTTGGAGTACCACACACAGGGGCAGATGGGTATAGCAATAATGATTATTAGAAGACAAAACTTCAAGAATGATGAAAAGAAAATTGAAAATAGAAAGTTTCAAATGACTGCAAACAACTGCTATGGAGAGCCTGGGGTTGAAGGTGCTGCCCTAGGTGAATGCCAGGATATGGGCCAACTATCCCTAGACCCAAGTTCTCAATTGAGCCATCACAGTGAACCTGGGTCAGCCCACCCAGAATCCCTCACTGCAGCATTAGAGACAGTTCCTGCAGACATGGTAATGATAATCCACTGGCAGTTCTCTCACACAGGAAGCCTTGAAATTTTTTTCCAATACACAATTTAAAAATTCAATAACATATACTAGCATTCTCTATCTCTCTCCCTTGCAAAGGAGAGAAAAGATCAAAACAAGATTAGCAACCAGTTAGTGTGATGCTGTTTTGAGTGAACCATCACTTGCTTTTGTGAAAAGTGAAAGCTTTTGATAATTTACCATGTAATCTACTTTCCTATATTGAGTTTTAAAAATAGTGGGCCTCAAGGCATAATAAATAGTATATACCACCTTCTCATGTCTAAGATGAAAGGAAGGAAAGAAGGGAGAGAATTCAGTCAATTATTCAACTATCTTTCCTCATTCATGGTGGCACATCCTCAACCAATTAATATGCAATTACATTCACATCAACAGAGATGCCCAAGGGAAAATGCATCTGATTAATTTATCAAATTAACCCTTCTCTCTCCAAGCTGTCAAAAAAGAAGCATATGGAATAAAATGAGAAGGAAACTTGAAAAGATTTTATAGTTGCACTTCCTGAGCTCCAAGTAATATCTAGAGGATGGGAGAAAGAATAGAAATTCAAAGAAAGATAAGAAGCTAAAGGTTGCTGCGGGTATTCTGAAAGCAGGTTGGAGTAAAATCTGCCATATTCCACAAAATGTGGCAGAAATTAGATTGCAATTTTGTCAGGAAATTCCTTTAACTCCTTAACAGGGTTCTGCAATTTTACCTAGTTGTACCTAGAATAAAGGATTGTCAGAACATTTTGTGCTGACGTATATATCAATTTTATTCACTGCAGGCTCTGGGTAATTTTGGATCTCAAATGTACCTTGCAAGAAGTTCATAAAATACAGGAAAAAAAAATTCTTCATAGATTCTTAGAATATCTCTTGTCTAGACTAACCCCTTTGTTATTTATCAAACATATTGAAGTGCTTATCAGGTATGGTTCCAGATACCTTGTAAATATTAATTGTAAATATCAATTCACTTAATCCTTACAACTACCCTCTGAGGCAGGGGCAGAGAGGCACAGGGAGGTTACTTTGCCTAAGTTTATAGAAGTGGCCATTGGTTTCAGCATCTTTGTGTCTGACCTGTAAACTATGCTGTCTCTCTCTTTTCAGAAAGAGAGTTTCTCTCTTTCTGAAGATCCTGCTTCTGGCTGCCATTCTTTAGTCAAACTCTTTGAAAGGAAGCCCACGCTCAACACTTCTGCTTCTCTGCCAGTTCTTCATTCCACAAACTTCTGTCAATCTGCGTCCCCCACCCCGTCTTGCTTCTCTCCTAACATTGGTCATTTGAAGGACCTCTTTTGATAGAAAACAGCCTTATCTCTGGTGCATCTATTTCTTACTTTCAACTCCTTTTATACCTTTTTCCTCCTGGATTCCTGTTAGCGGGATCTCCATATTCCTATTGTATTTATTCATCTGTTTCTTCCTGGTTGACCCTTCTCAAAACCCAGCCTTGCCTCATTACTCTCCCCTACCCCCACTTCTTCCTTCCCTCCTCCTCTCATTTTTCACACTAGTTTCTAGGACCTAGTTGACCTCAAAATCTAACTTGTCAGTACCCTGAAAGTAGGTCCGTCTGTTTGGGGATAAACTTGAATTAATCAATCTCGTGAGACTAATGTATAATAAAAGAAGGAGAAAGTATTCATTTATAATAAAAAAGTAGATTGTCAAAGAGACTCTATCCATAGTATAACACACAGAGCTAAATTATAATCACTATGTCCGTTTGTTAATTTAGAATAAGCATTGTTATTAACAAAAAAGAATGGACATGGAATTCTCTAGCGAGTGCATTTTCCCCCCATAGACACTCCAGGTAGGAAGCTAAATTATAATCACAAGATTGTGAGGTCAGCATGGAATAAAAAAGAGGGGGGGGAATAATTACATGACTCAAATGTTTAACAGCATCCTGCTGAGATTTGCAGGTGTTTTCAGCTCTACAACTAGGCAATTCTGCCAAAAGCACCCAGGAAATTGAATAATTGGGGTCAGTCACTATCTCCCCTGAATGAATGAATGAATGAATGAATGCTGAACATATGCCTTGAGATCATTTATATTTTACCATTATGTTATAGTTCATTATATTATAGTTGTTTGCTGAATTTTTTTTTTTTTTTTTTTTTTTTTTTTGGTCTCAGGAATGAACCCAGTAGCATTTAATCACTGAGCCACATCTCCAGCCCTTTTTTATTTTGAGACAGGGTCTTACTAAGTTGCTTAGAGCCTGGATAAGTTGCTGAGGCTGACTTTGAACTTGTGATCATCCTGCCTCAGACCCCTGAGCTGCTGGGATTACAGGCATGTGCCACTGTGCCCTGCTTGCTTGCTGAAATCTTGACCCCTTTGCAAGATTGGAACTTCAGGATGGCAAGGGCCATATGTGTGCACATCTGTATCTTTAGCATGAAGCATAGTGCCTGGCACTTATACACTGAAGGCAGTGAATGTTATTAAATTAGTCATCTAGACATTTATAACTATGAATGAAGCACATTCCAAAGATAACTTTCATGTGAGTTATTTGGAAAGCGTCATTGTGTTTTGTTCCACCTTTCAGAGTTAATTAGCTAGAAGAGAATGCTTTGATTTCAAATATTTACATTTGGCTATTTTGAAAAATTGTGAAATAGCAGACTGCACAGTTTTAATTTTGCCTGTCTTATTTTCTACGAATTCCAACTACTTATTTCTCCTACCCATGGACTATACCCCAATTCAATCCCATCCCTGTATCTTTGATGTTTCTCATTCTCAGTCAGTGGAGAATGCAGTAGCAAAGAGAGAGAAAAACAGATCTGCATGCCTGTGTGGGCTAACCCGGGGCACTCATCGGGTTAAAAGCACTGCAGTAATATTAAGCACATGTTTCAAGTCAGCAGGGTGCCAGCCTGAGATGTCCTCAAAGCCTAATTTGATAGATATTATGCCATACACTGCTGCAAGTAGTAATGAAGAAAGTAAAAATTTTATGGATGAGCAAAATAGGAGCTCTTATGGATGGAGTGTTTTTAAATCAGGTGTATAATTTACCCAGTGTCAGACCACATGTAGAGTGCATTACTCAATTGAACTTACAAGCAGATAGGAAAGCAGTTTCTTTTAATAAGCACTTCTTCAACTTATTGGCTCTACAATTACTTGCACCAAATTACCAGCAGCTGCTGCCTGTTTGGTATTTTATCCTAGACAAGGAGTTACATTAGTTTCTAATCAACAAGCCATTCAAGGACTCTTTATAATTTTTAGCTTAATTCCACTTTTATTTGGAATTTATTAATTGAAATATCCAATATTTTCATGACAGTATTTTGCTTAGCTTCCTTTAACAGGAAACCTATTCAACTGTTGAGGTGAATGGGAAAAGGGAGGGGGGATAATCCCAAACTTATATCTGATATTTATAACATTATACAAACTCTGTTGGATTTGTGTTCCCTTATAGGTTGAATTTTACATTTCAATAGCTTTGATAAAAATACTGATACAGGACTTAAACTTCTGAATGTTTAGAGTCAATAAATTGTTTTATGTCTCTAAATAACATTGCTTTGTACATATGAGTTAACTGCAAGTTGAACATTAATCCATTCAGCAGCACATTTAACACAGGGTTTCTCAAGCTCAGCACTTACTGACACTGTAGGCTGACTATCATGGGATGTCCTGGGCACTGTAGGATGTTTAGAAAAATTCCTGGCCTCTACCCACCACATGCCAGTAGCACCTTCCCCGAGTATGATTACCAAAGATGTCAGCAAACACTGCCTAATCCACAGACATCATTTAATGTAAGAGTTTGGAGGAGATTCAGGAGAAGGAGACTTCAGAAATGGTTGTAAGGGGAAAGTACACTTGCAACTAACTTGTTAAAGACTTTTTTCAAGGTATACTTACAAAAATCATGTTGGTATGTACATTAGTGTTTGTACATTTCATTATACAGGATTACCCACTGTATAAGTAATAGTAAAATGAAAATGTGAAGGAACTTAGTTCTTCAAAACGCAACTATTTAAACACAACCATATTTTTAAGCTATCTTCAGGGCCCAAAGCAAAAGCAAATGACTTTTTAAAAAATGTGGAACAAGAGCTACTTATACTTAAATAAAATAAACATTTCAGTAACTACTCTAATTGTAGAAGACCTGTGAACTAATTTTCAAAAGGTATGGTTGTATTTTTATGTCAGTGGTGCAATAACATCTAGGAATATTTCATTTCTTTGAAATTACTTTACATGCTGTTGCCTGCTTCAAATTACAAAACAGAAAGGTTTGAACAGATAAATGCTGATGACTTCAAGTCACAAAAATGCTAAATCAAGTTCAAGCTTTTCCTCATGTGGTTTTCAAATCAACACTTGGCTTCTAAAAGTGAAGAATTAATTGTTTCAAAATAAACCCCACTATTATGTATAACTGTAATGCACTAATAAAAACATTTTTTAAGAAAAGAATAAACACTGGGGGCCTCTCCAGTGCTGCTGATATATTCCATTTCTTGATTGGCGATGGTCATACTGATGTGTTCACTTTGAGCTTTAAAGTTAATCCATGCATACTTTTGTCTATGTATGTTATACTTGAATTAAAAAGTTGACTTATAAGAACATCAAGAAATAAAGCTGGTGTAAAGAACCATTTGAATATCATATATACCCTGAGGTGCCAAAGTAAAAAAAAAATAAATTGCCATCCCATAGTCTTCACAAAGAACTTTTTCTCTACTAACTTCTACATAGTCATATGCTGAAAGATCCAAATAAATATAGTGGGAAGTGGTTCCTTCGTAGTACTTTAAACTCTATGGTGCTGAACTTTAAAGGTCAGTTAGATCTACCAAGGCTTCTTCCTGACTCCTCCCTAATTAGGTGTCCACCACAAGAATCTTCTCAAATTTTAATATATACATATGTCGCCTGAGCATTTTGTTAAAATGTGGATTCTGCTTGGATTGGTCCAGGGTGAGAGCTTGAAATTCTACTTTTCTGACAAGCTCCTGGAATATGCCATTGCTGCTGGCATTGAAGAGCAAGGATTAGTCCCCATCATCCCTGCCAACTGCTCACCAAATCCTATCATGACAATTCCTGAGGAGCCAATGAGACAAAATTCTAATTCCAAAAAATACCAAGACAACTGCATACCCATTGAAATTTTAATTTTTAGATTCCTTATATAACCATACCCAACCCATAGGAAACTTTGATGACCAGCTTAAGGAAAATTTTACACAATTTAAGCAAAAGTGCTGAAAAACAATCGGCTATTGAGGCCAATCCAAGCTGGATTCTTTCACACTAATAGCTTGTGTAATTAAAAAATAAATATTTGGATCTTCATACAAACCACAGTTTTTATAATAATTCAAGGACATGTTCCCTTCTTACCACTGAGACTGTGTGGCCACAATTAAATACAGAAAACTAGAGTATCATAATACTTCTAGCACAGACTCTGTAGCCTAAAAGGGAACCAAACTTATCATTGGATTTTTCAGACAGCTCTGGTATATTTTGACCACACATTCAGAAATATGTCATAAGCCTATTATGTTATAAGGAAATAAGGGGGAGGTCATTATTAAGTTAATAGAATCACTCTTTTTATCCTAGATAAGAAACATATCTTCCTATCACATGAAAGATGCAAAGAACTTTCAGTTACCAGCAGGCTCAGATACATGACCTCGAAGCCAGACCCACAAAAACATTTTAATTCTTAATTACACCTTTCAGGTAATCCAGATTCCCTATTTTACATTTGTGGCTTTAATTTGGCTTATTTTATGGCTTAGTTCTCTGCCCAGCAAAGAGAAGTAGACTCAATAGTTTCAAACAATGAGTTAAAACCAAGAGCGAATATGTGATTACAATATCATTTGATTATTTTGTGACCACCTCAAATATTCAAAATAGTGAACAATAGGAGATGCTTGATTTTTAAGACATCAAAACAGAAGCCTCAACCAATTGGAACGTACACTACTTATAAGCCATCAGCATGGTCCTGTTGGTGCTGGTTGGCTGCATAACAGCCCGCTCTTGAGCAACATGAAGACAGGAATCCTCATGGGACACAGTGGTGCCACAAAAAGTTGTATCATAGGCAAACTTAGAAGAGAAAAAAAGTCTTTACTCCAAATAGGAATAAATGTGTAATTTTTCTAGAGTGACGTTCTTTGTGAATCAATACTAATGTCAATTATATTCAACATATTCATAAATGTTCACAAAGCCCAAATTTATTCAATATGAAAGCTTCAAATTTGTAGCTAAGGACAAAAAAGGTAATATATAGGTATGAAATCTTACAAGTTTGCACAAGTAGTTGAGAAGTAATAACTAGTCTTCAACTTAGTAGCTATAAGACATATTTTATGATAAATAGCTTAGGTATAAAATGAATGGCTCTGAGCTATCATCTGCAGTCAGGGCAAGTTTATACCTAGAAATAATTGTTAGCTCATAAGGATATTCACTGAATTGTCATTTGGGTCAAAAAGTAAACATTCAGGAACCATGAAGAATATTAGAAAACTAACTAAAATTAGTATGTTTTAAATATCCAGTGCATACACTTTTTGAATGTCATGTAAGATTATGGTCATCACATCTCAAAAATTATAAACATGAAACCAAAGAAGCCACAAGCAACAGAGGAAATAGCAATAATCATGTTGGGGGAGAACTCATGGGGGCTTAGGATGCTACTATTTGAGACATATTGAAATGGCAACTTCAGCACAGAAAGGCAAGTGTTGAATAGGGAACTTGATTAAAATGTAAAATTATAAATGATATAGATGATATGGTTAAGGCTTGTTTGCAGTAGAAGGTGGAGAAGCATCCTTCAAAACTTCAGTAAAATAAGTTTAGGACCCTAAAAGGAAGGAGAAGTTAGCAACTTTGAACACAACTTCACCAGCATGTCCCCTCCACCCACCATTTCCTCCCAGCCGACACCCCCTACAAGGATTAACACAGAAGGAAATAAAGACTTCAAGTTGGGATTCATTCTTCCATTCAGCGCCCAGCACTGGGCTAAGAACTGAAGCCAAAAAAAAAAAGGGTAAAAGATACATGGATCCCGCTTTGTTAAGTTGAAAGTCAACAGTTAACTGAATGAAGTGACTGAATGAAGTGGTCAAACAATCACACACATAATGTAAAGTTACAACTGAGATCAAAACTATAAAGAAAGGGCACTTGGTACTACGATAGTGTCTAGCAGTGGGCCTTGACCTAAGTTGGGAGAAGGTCATTGTTTGGAAGTGTGCTGGTATCTTAAAGATGGGTAGGATTTGAACTAACCGGTTAAAAAGGAAGAAATGACTACTAAATACAGGGAACTCTAAAACATCCAATTTAAATAATATTCATGCTCACTTCCACAAAAGGTGCCTGAAGGATGAACTACTAGAATGTCCAATGACAGCAAACACTGAATGAATAACCCAGAAGTTCCGCCCCAAAGAAAAATTCCTATAGTCATCAATAATATGGAATTAATTGGTATTTCCCCAATGGAGCCTTTAAGTGAAAATACCATTTTGAATAATAAGCATTGCCTCCCAGAATATTGTTATTTCATTAGAAAAGTGGGAAATATACACAAAGTTCAGGTGGTTATTAAATTGACCCATATTATTAAGCAGGAAACCAGTTGACTTGTCTCCAAAATTCACCAGTTCCTTTGCTCTCCAAGGGGAATTAACAGAATCTGATATAGTCACCCTAGTACTTTATACTTTGATTTATATCGTAAGTAGTTAAGAAATGCATGACTTGGTACCAGATTGCAAATTTGTGGTGGAAGCATGTTTTTTCATTTGTACATCCCTAGCAGAAAAGCACAGGGCTGTCTGTGCTCATAGCAGGCAATCAATAAATGTTTGTTGACTTGAAAGACAATAGTTAAGGCTTTAATTTATCTAACACAAGTCATTGACTAACAATCATTATCTACTTCATTTGTGTTGGTGAACACTGACATTTAAGGATGCTCTGTTGATACATACACCAGGGTCCTCCCAAACAGGAACACAGCCCTGCTCTCAAGCTTGACAGGGCTGTCTTTACCATCTGATGCTCTCAATCCCAGAAAATCCTCCTTCTTGCGAAATATAGTCATTATATCCAAGTGCACATTTTGAGGCACTAAAATGTTGACTTTGAACTTCAACAAAAGCCATTTTAGTTCATTTCTATTTTATCTTTTAAAATACCACTTTGCTGTGAGCAAATTTCTACTCAAATTGATGACTATTGTCGTGATCTCTAATCTGATACATCCGAATCACATACTATTTCGTGGGATAGGAAATGGTTGTGAGATTTTTTTTTCCTGGAAAGCTAGGATTTTCAAAATTTATACCAGGTATGTATATAATATAAATTTGTATGTTTTGTGATATTGACTACATGTACACAGTAGAAATTCTTTAAATAGCCTCATTTAGTTTATTGGATTAATCAATGCTTTTCTATCCCACTTAAAAAAAAAAATGGCTTATGCCCAAAGCATACTAGATAGTCACAGCTAGTAGAGCCCTAGAAAATCTAAACACCATCATCTCTCCCAGTTGTACTATAGGCTTACCAAGAATCTGTTACATGTGTTTCCAAACCTCGTTATTTCAGTTGTACTTGCTACTGCAAGTCTATAATTTTATGAGGCAATAATGTGTATCTGATGAGATGCAAGTGTGGAAAAAAGTTGTGATTCAAAAAATACATTAAATGCTTCATAAAGTTATAATAAGGACAAGCAAATGAAATGTAATTATTGTTCAATAGGATGTGGGGAGCTTGCGGAACTGAGAAAAATTACAAATGTCTAGGTTTTTGCCTTCAGATTTCTTAACTAAAATAATTTCTGTTTAATTGATTAAGGGAGCAATTTTCCCCACATGTGGAAAAGTTTTAGATATTGTAGAAGTTGTAGATATTGTAGAAGTTAGATATTTTCATGCATGTATTTGAGTTTTGGATCTAGTTTACAGAGATCAAACCAGGAAATACATTATGGATATGGTTTATTCAAGTAAGAAAGAATTTCAACCAATGGACCCATACTCAAAATAACTTGGCCCTGCTCAGACAAATGAATAAACATGCATGTACATGTTAGTAGTTAAAAATAAAACATTTTAGCTCTGTAAGTTCCAATTTAATGAATTTGTTCTTTAACTGACTTTTTAAATTAACCAATTACTTATCAATCGCAACCAAAAAGAACTAGAGCACTATATTTTGATCTTTAATTTGTTTCTTTCTCCCCTCTTCTATGAAAAAGGCAAACCAAAAATGATACTTTTTTCTTTTATCTTTCAGAAGTTTTTATTTCACAGTGTTATTCCATTTATTTGATGATCAGGCTTTTGCAAACCCCCATCCACTCAGTTGTTCAAATCAAAAACCTATGAATTGTCCTTACTCTAATGCTTTCCCATAACCTACATCTAACTCACCAGCAAATCTTGTTAATTTATTCTCTAAAATATGTTCTGAATCATTTAATTTTTTTTTACCAGATTATGGAAGGTCAGAGAAAAAAATGGCACAAAATAAGTACAAGCATGGAGTAGGTTAGTGGGGAGGGGGACCTTGTAGATAATGGTAAGCAGTTTGAATTTTTTTTCAAATATGATGAGAAGCTACTGGATTGCCCTAACTAGTGCATGCAGGAAGGATTAGGAGAAGAGCAAAAAGTGTGAATAAGAGTGGTGTCAAGAAAAATATTGGGCTGTGCAGAATCAGTCCATAGTAGTAGCTTGAGGTGAGTAGTGTAGTAAAATTTGATTTGGTAGAATCCACTGAGTATTGAGCATATAAGTGAAAGAGAGTGATAATGCATACAATCGTGGGGTTTTTTTATGACATACAGATGAACAGAGAGATCATTTGAGGATATAAAGAGAATTAGAGGAACAAGTTTGGAAGTATACATGGAGAATCAAAGGTAGGAACATCTATCATCAAGAATTCTAGATAGGGCAGAGGGATGGGAGGGAAAAGGAGGGGGCGGGGGATTAGCAAGGATGGTGGAATGTGATAGACATCATTATCCAAAGTACATGTATGAAGACACGAATTGGTGTCAACATACTTTACATACAAACAGAGATATAAAAAATTGTGCTGTATATGTGTAATAAGAATTGTAATGCATTCCACTGTCATTTATTTTTTAAAAAATCAATTTAAAAATTAATAATATAAAAAAGAATTCTGGTACCTGAGTTACCACATAATCAATTGGATATTAATCTGTAGCTCAAATGTTGAGACTATAAACACAAACTTACAAATTATCAGGCTATCTATGGTACAAAATTCATAAGACTAGATGAGTTCACTGGGGGCAAACTGTATTTTGAACCACGTAAGAGAAGGCCAAAAGACAGAGTCAGTAAAAAAGACTGAGCACCAAAGATAGAAAATTGGGAGATTGTGGTAGCTAAGAAGCTAAGTAAACAAATTTCAATGGAACTAGAGAGAAAGAGCAATGAGACCAGACCTGACCACTCATTTAATCAGATGGAAGTTTGTAGTGACCTTGAGAAAGGTTACAAAGGAGACAAACCCTACTTGGCATCAGTTATGAAAAGAACAGGAGGTATGAAAAAGCAGAGCATCAAAAATAGAGAACTCTTTTCCACAGAGTCTTTTTATAAAGGGGAAGGAGGGAACTAAAGTGATGGGTAACACATGAAGCTAAAGTTTTCTTTTAACATGGGATTCTTAAACGATGCCCTTCAGCATCCTAAAGGAACTTGGCTTCTGTGCACAAGTAGAGGACATGCTTGGTCTTGGGAAGCGGGGGGCAGAGCCATAAGTGGGAGGGCAGAAAGCATATATAGATAATATGCAATGAGACTTAGATCCAGTGGTGGGAAGATGAGCTGCTTCCCTTCTGTGAATTGTGTTGAAAGTGAGAAAGGAAGAGGTCCTATTGGCAGTGTGAGAAAAGAGAAGGTAGACCAGAGATTGACAAGATTTTACCAGGAAGTATTATGTCTACTTGATGTCTGTGATCCTACTTTTAATTTAAATTAGTTTTAATTTAAAACTAATCATAAGTATGTTTACTTCCACTACTTTCCATGTTCAGGTTTATTATATATGTGTATTTATTTATTGTGTTCATTAGTTATTATTGTACATCTCCCACATTAGACTAGAATCTTTAAAGAGTATATTCACTCCTTACCCCTAGAACACTCACTCACATTCTCTGGTATGTAATTGGTACTCCATAAATATTTGTTGCCTAAATAAATTAATTTAATAAACACAAATTTTTAAAATATGCCAAAAATAGAACTCATTACCTTTTCCTTAATCTTTCCATGTGCATACCTGTTTGTCTCTTTTTTATTCTGTTACTTTATCAGCCAATTTCCAAATCCACAAACTTGGAAATCATTATATGATCTTCCTCATTTCACTCTCTACAATTCATTCATCAATCAAGTTTGGTCAACTCTGCCATGTAAAAATTTCTTGGACCTATATGGCATCCTTTATTCCTGTGGCCAATTTCCTGGTTCAGGTCAATATCACCTGAATTACTGAAAAAGCATCATAATAACTCTGCTGGCTATCATTTTATCTCCAATCCATCTTCATATCAAAACCAGAGGCATCTTTCAAAAAGCATAGATTTCATTATGACCTCTTCAACATTAAGCCCACGATTGATTCTTTACCCAAGCCCTCAAATAAAGTTCCCCTTTGGAATGGTTTATTAAAACATTCTTTAATGTGGCAGGGAACTCTGGTTAGCAAAGTAAACTAATTCCAACTCTAATTGGGGTCATTTTCACCTTTTGGGTCTTCCTGCATGTTCTTCTCATCTCCTGGAACACCCTGTTCACCATCAGCTCCTACTCATCCTTTTATTCCCAATTTAGAAGTCATATCCTCTGAAAAATCTTTCCTGATATGTATCATTGGTTATGGATTCTCTACATTCTTCCAAAGTCCCCTGTGCTTACAGGGGTTTAAAATCTTCCTTTAAAGCAAGGTGTCAAGGCAAAGACTTGTGTTTTGTGTAATGAGTCTATCCCTCCATTCATCTCCACTAGCACCTTAGAAGTAGGGAAAAAAATCAGAAGGATGAAGCATGTTTATTTCCTGAATAAGGAAGATATTCCTCACAGGTGTCCTTTGGAAGTGGTAGGACAGGTTTAAACAGCTCTGTAATTGTGGACCAATGAGAAAGTGGTAGGGACAAATCCTTTCACTCCCTTTAATTTTTTCAAATATGTTAGAATTTTACAAATAAATCACTTCAAATTTCTTGGAGAACTTGTGGTCTGGGAATTACTGATACTATTCAATTCTCTTTAGGAGTAAGTGTCAATGTCTTTGTATTCCTAACTTACCCTAAGCTTTTTAATAACTGATATCAATTTTAAAATACCTGAGTAAATATCAGAGAAAATTGAGAAATGTGATTTTCCTTTTTCTTCGTGATTACTTCACAAGCATTATAGAAAGTCACAGAAAGTAAGAAGATAAATTATTTTGAAAAGTCAAAGTATCAATTCCTATAATAACAGATCTGATTAATTTTAAGGGCATAAGCACAAACTAATTATTGCAATTTCTGCAGTCAACTAAATCATATGCCTTAGTATACAACCAAAACTTTCCAGTTTTCTTATATGTGCCATTCTTTGTCTATGAGTGTTCACAACTGGGATAAAATGGTTCCATGAGATCTTCTTTTCAAAGTCAAAATGCATAAAAGTGGTAAAATTGAAAGAATGTAAGAGGCTTCCACAGATATAAATAAAATCTATATTGAAATCATGTGGCATTTTGTTCTATTCATTTAAAATGTTACTGTGCAAAAACAATACACACACACACACATACCCACACACACACAAAAAAAAACAAAAACAAATAACCCAATCAATAAATGGGCTAAGGAATTGAATAGGCACTTCACAGAAAAAGAAATATAAATGGTCAACAAATATATGAAAACATGTTCAACATCTCTAGTAATTAGAGAAATACAAATTAAAACTACACTGAAATTTCACCTCACTCCAGTCAGAATGGCAATTATCAAGAATACAAACAACAATAAATGTTGTCAAGAATGTAGGTAAAAGGGTATAGTCACCCATTGCTGGTGGGACTGAAAATGAGTGCATCTACTTTGGAAAGCAGTATGGAGAATTCTCATAACACTTGGAATGGAACCACCATTTGACTCAGCTATCCCATTCCTCGGTTTATACCCAAAGGAATTAAAAGCAGCATACTATAGTGATGTAGCCACATCAATGTATATAGCAGCTCATTTCACAATAGCCAAACTATGGAACCAACCTAGATGCCCTTCAACAGATGAATGGATAAAGAAAATGTGACACATATACACAATGAATATTCAGTCTTAAGTAAGAATAAAAATCATGGCATTTTCCGGTAAATGGATGGAGCTGGAGAATATCATGCTGAGTGAAATAAGCCAATCCCAAATAACCAAAGCTTGAATGTTTTCTGATATGTGGATTCTAGGAGAGTGGCTAGGGAAGAATAGAGTTACTTTGGATTAGACAGTGACCAGTGCAATTCTGTATCATGTACAACCAGAGGAATGAGAAGTTATATTCCATTTATATATGATATGTCAAAATGCATTCTACTGTAATGTATAACTAATTAGAACAAATTTTAAAATGCTCATAAAAATAAATAAATAAAATGTTTCTACAATTATAATACTCTTAAAAATAATTTGTGATTTTAGTTTTTAGGTTGTAATTATCTAAACTGTATATGAAGCTAAACACATCAAAGAAGTTTGTCATCTTCATGAAACAAAAAGATATATTCATTTTACTCTCCTGCTCATCAATAAGTAAAAAATAAAGTTCTGTGCATGGAAATTAGTGTGTTAAATAAAGTATTATAAAAATATCATTTTGAGAAGCTGGATATGTGGTTAATACTTTCAGCCTCTATATACTATTGAATACCGTATAGCCTTTGGTATAGTATGGACTAGCAAAGTATTTGCTAGTCCACTAAACCATTAATTGCAAATTCCTGAGTTCAAGAAGGGTTTTTTGAGAAATCACATACTCTAATTCTTAGGCAAACTAGACCTCAAATCAACCTAGATTCACATATTTTCATAGAAGTTAATTCCATCAATGGGAACTGATATGGGGTTACTAGATTTAACAAATAACAGTACAGGATAACAGTTAAGTTTGAATTTCAGATAAATACTTCTTTTAATGTAAATATGTACCATGCAATATTTGAGTCAACTTATGCTTGAAAAATATTCTTTGTTTATCTGACATTTAAATATACCTGGATGTCCTGTATTTTTATCTGGTAACCCCAGAACTAAAACCCTGCCAAGGATAATTTCTGTCAGATGACTCAATTTCTCTGTTATAGATTGCCACATCTGAGATCACTCATCCAAGAGAAAGAGTGATCATATGTTGACAATCCCAGGTTAATTAAGACCTAATTGTTGGTCAAGTTGTCAAAAGTCAATACTTCTATCTTCAATTTAACAGTCAATTCAATCAATATCGTTTTTTTTAAAAAACAGTTTTAAACAAATAGGATTTTTGTAATTCTTTTTCTTTAATAAACCTAACAACACAATAGTCCTCATTTCATTGTCCATGGGAGATTACCTTTAATATAAAACTTCAGATAAATTTAAAAATATAAAATTTGAACCTTATGAAAGCAAACATAAAAGGTAAAGCAAGATATTTTTAACAATGTTAAATTTGCTTGTATATTTTAAATTTAATTAAAACTGAATTTATCATCCTGCCTCTCAAAATCATTTCTCTTCAGTATTTCTCCTCTTGTTAAATATCATACCCTGCTAGTTGACCAAGTCAGAAATATGAATTATTTTCAATTCCTTTTCATGCAACTCACTTACTTAAAAAAATTAATGTTTACTATGCTTGTCAATATTACCATATGAAGTATTAACCACACCACTGTAATAGAATTTTTAACCTTCTTTCTCTTGCCTGTTACAACATTCCAATGAGACAAATTGTTAGTGCTCTCCAGAGAAACAGAACCTGTCTGTCGTCTGTCTGTCTGTCTAGATTGTTTATAATGGGAATTGGCTCCTGTGATTAAGGAAGCCAAGAAATCCCATGATCTCTCATCTGCAAGCTGAAGTACCAGGTAAATTGTTGGTATAATTCGGTCCAAGTCCAAGAACCTGAGAACCAGGGAATCTGACAGTGTAAGGTCTAGCTGAACCTGAAGACCTCAAAATCAGAAGTTCTAATGTCTAAAGACTAGGAAAGATGGACAGTCCAGCTCAAACAATGAGAGGGAACTTGCCCTTCATTTTTTGTTCTATCTGGGCCCTGGACAGATTGGCTCATGCCCACCCACACTGTGAAGGTGGATCTTCTTAGTCTACCACTACAAATGCTAATCTCTTCTGATACAACCTTCCCAAGCACACCTGGAAATAATGTTTTAGCAGCTAGTGGAGCATCCCTTAGCCCAGTCAGAGTGACACATAAAATTAACTCTCACAGAAAATATTATGACTCTATTCCATAGATGAAGAAACTCAAGCATAAAAAGGATGAATGACTTCTTCAAGTTCACATCACTAAGCAGTAAAGAACCAGGATGGAAATCTAGAACTATCTTAATCACCTTGCTAACTCCCCATACACAGTTATGAACTAAATCCTGCCAATTCTAATGTGTGAATATCTTTTAAATTCTTTCTTTGCATCCCGTCCCACCCCCTGAGTTCAGTTCTTCATCAGTCCTCCTAAGTGGTCTCCAATCTTGGATTAATAGCTTCCTAGAGCTGCATAACAAAATGCCACAATGATGGCTTAAAAATCAGAAATTTCTTGTCTCACAGTTCAGAGAAGACAGAACTCTGATTCCCTCTAATATTTCATCATCATTCCTCCTAAAAGATACATTTTTTATGTGGATGATTCTGAGCAACAATGTATTTTTAAAAACTAAAAGTAAAACAATGATGATCATAGACCCTCAGGTTTCTGAGGCCTAACTTTGGGCTAAATCTCAAGGTTATATAGATGACATTCATTAGGACACAGTTTACTAGTGGTTTGGGTCACTGTGTTAGGGATCAGTGCTCATTCTTATCATGTGTTCTCTTGCCTTTCTTTTCTTCCCCCATCTGGATATGGCAGGCCTGCTGGGGCTTCTTGTCTCTGTATCAAACACAACAGAACAGAGCCATCTTTATCTCTCTGAACTCCAAATATTGACAAGTGAATTGGGATCTTTGTGAATCTGGCCACTTACATTTGGTGGAAAGGAAACCTCATTTCATTTCCAAGTGAAAGTCAGTTTCTAGGACAGAACTTATCAGAAATATTTATGCTTGGGAAGTTATGGGGCACACGTCTCTAATAATGAAACAAAAGTTCATTTTTCACATGTCCATGGATCTTTGTGTATGTACGTGACTGATAGAACCTCCAAAGGTGAGTGGCACACCAATTCCTTAACACTGTCCTCATCCTCAGTAGGCTTTCTAAATAACTTTTTAAATTGGCATGAGCAGGTCTTCTTGAAACCATATGGTTCCTGTCCACACCAAAGCAGGATCTCTGCACTAATAACCTGTAGCACCTAAGCACATCACCTTTGGCAAGGCACTGGGAACTATTCTTCTTTAATATGTGTGCAAACTCTTACAGCATCATGAAAAATGGACCATTCAGCCAGGGAGAGGAAATGAACATTTTTGAGCCTCATGTATATTATAGGAGCTAAAGGAAGAACAAACATGGCAGAAAACATTTGTGAGATGTTCATAGAACATTTTCTAGACAGAGACTATGAACATCCCTCTATATGGGTGGTTAAGGTGAGAGGTTAATTACAGAGAAGTACATGCAAACCTTTATAAAGGTAAAATATCCAGGTTAATAAACGCAATCTGAGTCACAATTTCAGGCAAAAAAAAATTTGATAAATTTTTATTTTATCTTTTTAATTTTAATATAGTTAACTTTGGGGCAGCCATAGGGACTACTGAGCATAAAACTACTTGGAATAAACTTGAAATATCAGATATAATTTTTTACTACTTTTTTAGTGTTGCTAAACACACATATTTTATACACTAATGGCTTTTACTTCCTATATGCTACTAAGCATCATCTAGCAAGTAACTAAACAGCTCATGCTAGGTCTATCCTATAATACCTGGTGATTTCAGGAAGTTAATGTATCATATTATTCAGAGCTATGTTGCAATTCCATTTCACAAAACATAAATGTGACCTGTTAAATTCATTCATTAATGGCATTTAAGTTGAAATATCTAACTAATTCTGTAGGAATCCAGGAATATACCCAAGAGATGAACCTAATTGGCCCTGCTTGGGACAGGTATTCATCCTTGAGCTAATCACTGTGCCCATGACAATGAGATTATGAATGACAGCCCATCAGTGGCCAATGGGAAGGGAGACAGGCAGACAAAATATTTCTATGAAGTGAAGACAGAGGAGCACAGTAGAAGCAACACAGGCGAGAGAATCTGTTAGGACTGCCTTTTCTTGTCTGCAAAATAATAAGTGGGTCAAACTTCAATACTTTCTGATCCTACATGAAACAATTAATTTTGCAAGGATCTGTTTACCTAAATAATTAAGGTTCTACTTTCTTGATGGAGAAAATGAACAATGTTTAACTGGAATGGAAAGTCCATGTGACTCTTACCACCCACACAGGACTTCAAGGTCTTCCAACAAAGGAAAAGAGGAGAGAAATTAGAAAGAGAATTTCCTCAAAGTCAGAGTAGGAGAGGCTGCAGCATCCCTTAAATCACA
The DNA here is from genome assembly GCF_048772815.1 of Callospermophilus lateralis. Lineage (NCBI taxonomy): Eukaryota > Metazoa > Chordata > Mammalia > Rodentia > Sciuridae > Callospermophilus > Callospermophilus lateralis. The sequence continues at coordinate 84,730,858 of NC_135314.1, forward strand.
ATGCTAAGACTCTGCCAACTTTTCTGCTCACGATGCCTACTGACAAGGTGAACTTTGCTTTCTATTTAAAAACCTACTGAAATATCTGCCAGACAAAATCCAGACCTAGTATCTTCTTATAGTCTAAACCTTGAATGTACCCAGTTTCATTTCCACTCTACCAAAGAGCTCTAAACTACACTCATACCACTTGTATGAGTCATGTCTTTTCAGAGCTTATGACATTAGCAATAATGTTAACATTTAATAACACCTACCATGTGTCATGCACCACTCAGGTGTTGGTGATACAGCAATAAACAAGACAAATCCCTGTCCTAATGGGGCTTACATTCCCGCAAAGGAGACTAGCAGTTATTATGCAGCCAAAGAAAGAACATAGCTGAGGTGGGAGATAACTTGAGAGGTTATCTACTTGTCAGGATGGGACACTAGAACTCTGCATGAATGAACTGAATGAAGAGAAGGAGCCTGATGTGAGATGGTCTGTGCTGGGCACAGATCCAGGCCTTTTAAATAATTATATTGAATCCTCACAGAATCTACAAGATGTGGGTTATTGCCCCTGTTTTATTCTGTGAGACTAAATAGGTTGTTCAGATCACATAGCACAGGAGTTAATGATCTAGAACTCAAACTAAAACCTGGCTCCTGCATCCCCCTATTTGAAGTTCTGCCTTTCTTTAAAACTGGAATGCTCTTGCCCACACTCCTGAAAGACTCTTCCTCATCATTCCAGATCCTCAACTATCATTTTCTTAGCAAAACCCTTCCTGGCCAGCCATATCCCATTCTTTCCCTCTGTCTGCAACGACACACAGATCATCATTTTTGCTTCTGTTTCCACAGCACTCCATGTAGGATCTCTCTTACAATGACAAATACATTGTTTGTGATTTCCCATTTACATATGAGATTTCTCCTCTAGATTGGTAGCTCCTTGAGGACAGGGAGCATTTCTTACTCACAAAGTATCCCATAAATCTTGCCCAAGATCTGGAATATTGAAAATACTTAAGAAATGTCTGTTGATACTGTGTGCATGTACAAATATGGAACACAAAGCACCTCATTATATACAGTATAATGCACCAATAAAAAAACGGGGAATAAAACATGCCATAAAAATTGCCACATTATCTAAATGCAAAAAGAAAGAGGAGGAGGAGGAGTTAGAGGAGGAGGAGGAGGAAGAAAGAGAAAGAGAGAAAGAGAGAGAGAGAAAAAAAAAAAGTTTATTGAACAAATGCCATTTGGCCATGGAATTACATTGACAGAAAAGTGGTATCTCAGAAACCAATCTTGATAAGAGACGCAGCCATCAGAAATATAGAACAATCAAAGACCATGAGTCCTTATCCCACAGAAAAATGACCATGTGTTCTTCTTTGAAAACAGGCAACAACATTAAAACTAGAGTAACTGTGCTTAAGATTATGTAAAAGTAGCCACTATTTAAAAAGGACTTTTTTTCAAATAAAAATATATTTTTAAAAAATTTTGACAATCATGATACTTTTTAAGTTTTCTAAACTAGCATTTCTAGAAGACTTAACAGGATTGACATTTTCCTGTTTTGTACCCAGAGTAGAGAAAAATTCCCTTCTATGACATTTCATTCTTACATATTTTCCCATTAATGGGACCTGTATTGTTTACAGAACTATTGAATTAGCAAGATCTTTATTTTTTAGAGGAATCTCCCATTTAAGAGAAAGAGTTTTCAAATAGTGTTGGAATTTTTATTTTAAAAACTGGGAGTTGAAGCCTGTGGCACAGAGCATGTTGTAAAACAGGCAGTGCATCATTATCACCTCCCACTCAAAATCATTTTAACTGTAATCTCTGTATTTGGGTAGTTCAGCTAATTAACAACCTGGTATTACTATAAAGATGAAATTGTCATGTTATTTGAAGTGGTTTTAACAGTCTTTAAGCACTAACCACTCAATTTATTAACAGTTTGCTCTTCCTTAAGTGAAGGAAATTACATAATTGTGAGTCTGAAAATGAGAAGAGATATATATGTACATTTTACCATTATCCATAAAGAATGCCAAAATTAATATGGTATTTTAAGCATAATAGGTAAAATTCCTGAAAATGTATATTAATATTTCTCTCTGAGTTTTATGGGTCTGTAATCATCTTCTTTATACCCTTATAACTTTTACTTTGATGGAATCTAACACATAGGACAGGAGAGGGAAAATTTTTTGAAGCAAAACGGTGTTTTAAAATGTGAACCTTAGAAGCCAATTGAATGGATTCAAATCCTACTTTTACCACTTACTAGCGCAAAGACCTTAGGACTTAGTTTATTCTTCTGTGGTTGGGTTTCCTCATCTGTAAAACAGGGATCTTAAAAAAAAAAAAAATAACAAGATCTGGGTTCAATCTCCAGTACTGGGGCAGGGGACAATAATGGGCCCACCTATAGGGTTGATGTAAGATTGAATGATTTAACATGTGTAAAATACTAGAACATTCAACAAATGCTAGTAGTCATTATTAGGACTAGTTCTTCATGTAATATCCCATGTCCCCAAAGAAATAGTTTATGGTTTCTCTTTCCAAGCATGAGGAGCCCTTTTCCAACTGTAAAAATTTCTCAGACCTTACAATTGTATATTTTTATCCATTAATTAAAACTATGCAAAAAATCACAAAAGGTAAGAAAAAAATCATAAAAAGCTACTGTGGATTTAGTCATGATAATAAACAAATGTGTATTTTATCTATCACATTACTAATGACATCTGAAAAGTAGCAGAATACAGCTGTGGAAGACAGAACACAGCCCAAGTGGAGTTAAGGTGGTATAAGCACAGGTACAGGGCCCAGACATCCTCAGAAACGTGTTGGAATCCACTCACTTAACATCTCTTAGGCTTACCCTATTAGAAAGCTAATGCAGAAAATAAAGTTGGAATAGGTACTAAATAATACCACAAGATTCCTCAGCCTTCATCTAAAGAGTTTCCTGCAAATCTTTTATGACTCAAAGATGACATTGATTTTTTAATTTTAAGTCATTTGACTAGAAGAACAAGCTAGACTAGGAGTCAGAAAGCCACTGTATAGGAATATTAGAAGAACTAAATGAAATAATATATCTAAAATCTTAGCATTTAGCCTAGAACATAATAACATCTCCTTAAGTCCTGCTTGACTTTTCATTTCCCATCCTAAGCAAGTTCCAGATTTGCCTCTGCTAAAACCAAGTAGGATAACCTTGAGCAAATGATGGCTTTGAGCTCTGCTGTTCTCTGTAAATTAGGAGGTGACATAAGGACAACTAAGATGACTGTGCTGGTCATCTGTCCATATTCTCTCAGATCCATCTGCACATATCCTCTGCTTCGCTCTGTATTACAGAGTGCTGACCACTGCAAACTCAGCTCTCACATGCTGTTGCTAACTGACCTACATGGGAAGCAGAGGAAAGTGATTGAAAAACAGACAAAAAGAACATGAGGGAACTTTTCCCCATCTCTCTGTTTCCAGTATGTCAGTAACTATGGGTTCTCTGTGCTCCCATACCCTCACAAAGCAACCCTGTATACCATTTCTTCCCTCCAGTACTGGGGATGTTAGCAGCTGCCTACAGTTCCTAGCCTTGGGTAGACGACTTTCAGCTATTCCAACACCCTTAGAACGCCTCCTGTCTTTATAAACCTAATATATTATGAGTCCATGTTAGAACCTCTATGCAAGTTTGATAAATAAATGAATGTGTGAATGGAATCAACATTCTGCATGTCTAGATGTCAGTAGTCAATTTTTTGATCAAGGGTAAATACCAGAAACAGCCACAGCTCAAATACTTCTCCCCGCTTAGCCTGCCACGGAACCCAAAACTCTACCACCAGACTGCATCTGGGCATTGTTTCTTTGAATCCATTTTAAAAGGTTAATTTCCCTGGGGAAGGTTAAGTCATTATCAATCAGTTGCACCTCAGCAGGGATTAGTTTTATAGATTGTTTCCTATAGACACAGGCTTCTGAGAAGGAGCTGGTAAATCTAGAGAGAGGGAAAGCAATGCCCATAGCAAGGAAGCAGCCTATATGCAAAAGGACAGCAGTCCCTTGACCTGCCCGAGTCCTGCTGTCATTCCTCATTTTGAGGAGCTTCAATCTGAAGTCTGCTAAATAAAGAGCTGCGTGTCTGTTTCTCAGCTACTGAATGAACGCGGAGGAGGAACAATAGAAGAGAAGGCCCAAGAGGAGCTTAGGGTTCAGACAAAACCAGCTGATGAGGCTGAGATGAAGAGTGACAAGTGGCAGGAGACGAGTGAGTTGAGCAGAAGGCACCCAGAGGTGGCCGTGGGTGACACTTAGCAAGAAAGAGTTGGGCTGTTTGAGGTAGGGTAAGGTCATAACAGGGGGTCTTTCTCATCTTAACATTTACCCTCTGCTTCCATCTGAAAAGGTTATTTCAACTGGTTATATTTTAATTGACTTTGTAGAGGGAAAAAACTATTATCATATTCCCAAACACGGATTTCTGAATGCCTCAGGATATAATTTGTTCATATTTTTTACTTATTTAATAAAACATTATTGAAAGCTGTACTTATGACTGTACTTAGAACTGAGAAGAAGCCTCTCAATTGTCAGAAGTTTACTTTTTTCATAAATGTGTCCTTCCTTGTCCCTCTTTTCAGGGCTCATAGAGGAAAGGAGAAAAGGAAAATAAATAAAGGTGAAGGATAAAGACAAATTCATTCCTTTTTATTCCTAATTCAATGATCATTGTATAACTGAAGACTTTTCATAACTTAACCTTACCCTCCAGCAACAGGGAAAGATATTTGTCCTTGAACACCCAATTCCTAGCATAGCATCTGGAACTCAGCTGGTTTAATAAAAGTTTAATGAATGATGGATGGATGGATGGATGGACGGACGGATCAATTGCTCAAATCACAAAACTCAAAATGGTTACTAGTAGTTCCCAGTTTTTATCTTCACATTTTTTTCATGTAAAAAATATTTGTGCTTTAAAGTCAGTTCTTTTGGGAAATGCAGAATGCTGCTTTAAATCTTTTTTTTTTTTTTTTTTTTTTTTTTTGGTGGCAGGGAGGCTCTGATCTGATGGGAGGGAATGAGAAAGAATATAAACAGATGAAGGAATGAATGTACATATGAAATATTCTCACAAGCATTTTCCTCAGAGTCATACTTACCTAGACTCATATTAAAATCTTGCCACAATATCTCTACAAAACATGACTGCTTTTTCTTCATAGCATCTCCTCTACTCATTTTAACATTATGCAAATTTGCTGCTGATTTAACTTTAGTTAGCCACCCACACATCACAAATACTACTTTTAACCTCACAGATATGCTCATCTAATTTTTATTTCAAGTCATCCTAAAGATCAAATGCCTTTCTGCTCCTAGAGATGATATCATGTGTGTGTGTGTGTGTGTGTGTGTGTGTGTGTGTGTGTATGTGAGAGAGAATTATACTAATTGCCAAGCCATAGATCATTCTCAGTATGTAGAGATCTGGGACAACCTGTACCCTCCCCCATGGACATTGTGCATCTACGATTTCTAGGACTTATGCCTCTCATTGTTTAGAATGCAGTGACACCAAACTGAGAAATGATGTCGATCAACTGAAGGAGTTAGGAGACACAGGGTTGGGTTGGGGAGACCCAGTAAAAGTTCAGGAACATCACTGGGGCTGGAGATGATGAGCAAATGGTCTAAGAGACCTTACTCAGGAAGTCATTTGGAGAAACCTTAAGCAAATGAGTCACTGTATTTAATTTAGTTCTTTACAAGATTATTTCATGGAATATATGGAAAGGTATTTGGAGGACACAAAAACCAGGAGACATGTGACTTAGGGCAAAGTTGGAAAAAAAATTAAATTCAGTGTTTCTTCCCATTAAACTTCAACCATTTTAACCCATTTTAATCTAATTTTGTTTTTTCATCTTACTTTGAGGTAAAAGCTTTAAACATTTAAAATCTTGGATTCCGCATAACCATAGGTCCAAGCATACCCACATCTTTCTGTTGGTTTTGTCCAAATGTTTCAAGTTCCCAGAGAATTCTTGACATCTATAGCCTGACTTTGAAAACTTCCTGCAACTTATCAGAGAGAAAACATCAGTTTATTACTTCAGCTCTCTATTGAACTCAAGCTCATTTTATCTACTTATGTTTCAATAGATCACTCCTCTTACGGAACTTTATTGCTTCCTGCTTCTTGTTCTCCAGCAGGCAGGCTGTAACTACACCATTAGCTCCTGACCCTGGAGCTGCAAGACCCAGACTGTAAGATTCTCTGCCTCTGCCCCGCATACTATATCCTCCAGTCTACCCAGCCTCACATTTGCTCAACCCTCGGCATCTCTTTTCAAAGGTGCTCCAATAGCCTCCTGAAAGGTCTAATGTGCACTAGGAGCTATCCTTGGGTTAAAGTGTTGAATTCAAATACTGTTAGAAACATCTTGTTGGACTGAAATCACTTTGAGCAGTAGCTTGCCACTGGCTGAGTGTGCCAGGTATTTCCATTATGAATCACAAGAGACTCCAAATACTTTTTAAAAATGTAAATCTATATCAGAGAAGAATGGGAGGAAGCACTGGGAACATCTGCCAAATCAGATTGTTATAATGTGTGCATGTACGAATATATAACAACAAATCCCATCAATATGTTTAACTATAATGCACCAATGCAAAATAATGGGGGAAAAAGTAAATCTACAGTAGTTTTTAATGTAAGGAAAAGGCACATTTTAAAAGGATACAAAATCACATAGATTAACTTAGTAAAAGAATATACAAATAATTCTTAACTCACAATGGTTGACTTGGGATTTTTCCACTTTATGACAGTAGAAAAGTGATAACACATTGAGTAGTAGAAACTGTAGTTCAAATCTTGAATTTTAATCATTTCCTCAACAAGCAAGTGCAATACTTTCTCACTATACTGGGCAGCAGCAGTGGGTTCAAATTCCCAGTCAGCCACATGATTACAACCAATATTCTACTGCATACTGTGTTGCTGGGTGATGATGTTTGGTAGGTTAAGTAATTTAAATTCTTTTTTTTTTTTTTACTCACAGTGTTTCAATTTATGATGGATTTATCAGGTACAATACAGTTATAAGAGAGGAGGCTCTGTATTTGGACAGACACAATAAAAATGTTAATTGTATTTATTTCTGTTTACTGGGATTATGATTTCTCTCTCAATACTGTCTGCATTTTCCAAAATTTCTACAATAAGCATAAATTATCTGAGACACCACAGTTTTCCTTTAAAAGATACTTTATATAAACTCTTCATTCATTTCATTTATTTATTTATTTATACCAGAGATTTAACCCAGAAGCACTTAACCACTGCGCAACATCCCCAGCCCTTTTTTATTTTTTTTTATTCTGAGACAGGGTCTCACTAATTTGCTTACGACCTCACTAAGTTGCTGAGGCTGACTTTGAACTTGTGATCCTCCTGCCTCAGCCTCCCAAGCATTCTAGGCATGCACCACCACACCAGGCCTTATTTCTAATACAACTTGTACATACTATTTTTAATGTGCAAACTGTGTGTGAATATACCTTATTCCTATCATAAGCATTAACTCCTATTCTGACATATGAGTTTAGGTCCAGGAAGAAGGCCCGCCCTACAGGGGCCTGAGTCACAGAGGGAAAGAGGCCATAACATTGCTGAAGGACCATAGCTTTATGGAAAAACCAGAAGATGAACAAGAAAACAGATTCCAGAAAAAGGGGTGAGCTGAACACTCATCATAGGACACAGAAGCATGCCAAATAAGCAAAAAATTGATGAACTAATAGGAAAATAAGAAAATAAAATCCAAGCATCCATCAATTACTTAAAAAAGATTTGTTATTCCCTTAAGACAGATTCTTAGTTTCCCTTATAATCTTTTTTAAAAATATTTTTTAGTTGTAAATGGATCTTCTATTTTATTTATTTATTTATATACGGTGTTGAGGGTTGAACTCAGGGCCTCACACATGCCAGGCAAGTGCTCTACCACTGAGCCACAACTACAGCTGCTCCCTTTTAATCTTAAAGATGAGTTTGCCAAACTTCCCTTCCTAGCTTCAAAAATAAAACAAATAATTAACTTTCTACTTTATACAGAATTGTGTAAATGCCTTTTTTTTTCTAAATTTCTTTTTCAGGATTTACAATAGCTATATAAGAAGGCATTATCCTATAGGAATAAAAAGGGAAATTTTCTAAAACCAAATGGCCTCCTTGAAATTTCTATTCCACTACTTACTATTTGTATGGCCTCAGGCCAAGAATTTAATCTCTTTTCCTCAGTTCTCTCACTCTATAAAATAGGGATAAGATAATAGTGCCTATCCCACTGGGTTATGGAAAATAAAGTGAACTATGTCTACAAAGTGCTTAGAGCCGTACATAGCACAAAATAACCCACGGGAACATTTTTGCTGGGTTTTTAAAATATTATTATCACCCATCATAGAAATGAAAAACCTGAGATTCAGGAAAGTAACAGTAAAGATTTTGATTTAAGACCCTCCCTCTAACTCCAATGAAAAACCTGAGATTCAGGAAAGTAACAGTAAAGATTTTGATTTAAGCCCTTCCCTCTAACTCCAATTTCCCTTTAACTACATTAGAATTACTGAAGTTACAGTTCAGATGCCTTCCCAAAAGGCCTCAGATGGAAATGTTTTAACATGTTGCAATCTAACTGTGAGAATTTTTAGTTTGTTGAGGTCTTTTGATAGTTTTTAACTGTACATTATCAAAATGCAATAATAGTCTGAGATTTTATACTGTTATTTCTAGTTATTTTCTTTTCCCAGAAGAGCCTCTAATTTTGTTAAGAATCTTGCCTTAGATGTGTAGATAGATGGTTCTGCTTAATAAACAAAATCAAGGAGATAACATTAGGAGTCACAGGATCATTAATCTGAACACAGTTGGTCACTCTACAGTATAAAACTAAACTGAACACTTTGGACAGGATAAGGCTGGCTCCAGGCTAGAACCACAAAATATAGGAGAAGTATGGTGTTCTTTTTTGTGCGACTTCCCAATTATAGCTTTGGGGTGCACATAAGTAATGCACTTTTTTTTTCCCTGTGGAAATGTACTAAGAACCAAGATTTTTGGCTTTGGAAAGAACCAAATCCAGGCTCCTCCACTGTCTTTCCTAGCTGTAGTATCCAATGCAATTTGAGCTCCTTGAATCTCTTCCTGTATCAATATAGTGATGGTGACAGTATCTCACTCATAGGAAATAGGAGCAAGGAAAAAACTGATCAAAAGAACATGTGTGATGTACTTAACATAGTCCAGGTGTGGAGTTGGAGATCTATAAATTCTGGAAGTACCATTAAAAAGAAAACATTTTCATATTCCAAACCAACCCTATTTTAGGCGACATGTTCTGAGGGAAAGAAGTGAGTCAGGAGATGTATATTCTATTTTGGTCTCAAGAACTGAAGTCACAGGAACCAGCAATTTCCCCAAGAGTCTCAGTTGATTATAAAATAGAGAAAGTCATATTTTTGCTTACCTGCTTGAATTCATGGAATACAACTTTCTTCTCCTTAGAATGAAAAGCATAAAACATAATTATTTTTTTCAATCATGAGGGTCTTCATTATTGGGCATGGGCTAAGGAATACATTTCAGACTACTTTGTGTTGTGTACATTTTTCTTTAAAATCTATCTGCATATGTCAAATCATCAACAGCCAAGTGTAATCTATAGATGCAGACCAAACACTGCTTTAGAAGCTTTGAAAACTGCACTGAGATTCTTGCAGCTACCAGGAAACAGGAAAACTTTGAAATCAGCAAAACAACTCCTAAAAAATTCTCCTGCTAATACCTTATTCTACTTCCTTTCCCCTGTGCTGTGCATATTAAAAAGGAAGCAAGGGGAAATAATGGATTCTCTGGATTTCCTTATGATAATATTCTCAAAAATGGTTTTGCTGGAGTTTAATGAGATGTTCTTTACAGGCTGAATAATTTGAATTTGATTCTAACTTAACCACACAAGCATAATTTCAAGTTAACCAGTAATATTATTGCTATCCTTCCCATTCACATACCTGGCCCACACTAACAATAAAGTGTTTTGCTGAATACTTTCAAAGCTTTTTCTTCTCCATGAAGCTTTATATTTTGCAACAATGCTTGTACAGAAAATGTACAAGTTACAATTTGCTAATTAAAACTATTAGTAAAAAATTTTTTAAAGACTACAAAATTCCAATATTATGCTTTAATTAGGCTTTTTAAGATATCAGGATTCTCTTCTATAAAATAATAAAAAGGTTTTATCCCCAGATTAGGCACTGTTTGTCATTTCATCTTTCCATAGTACACGTTGCTGCTTCTGTTCATTCAACTAAGTAGTGTCACTCAGTTTTGGGGACGCATCAATAGGAACAGAAAATAATGTCAGCAAACTAATACTAACAATAGCAACAAAAATAAAATGATAATTGAGAAGTCTGCATATAAATCCACTCTTTTCTCAAGACACCATTGGCTACAAGCTGTATGAACTGTGCATTCATCATTTTATATTTGCCTACAGTGACACCTGCTGGAAAACATTGTTGAAGCTTTAAAATGAAAATAAATTTAAATTTTAAAATAAAAATCAAGCCTTGAAAGCATCAGTCATATGTTATTATTATTATTGACTAAAATGCATTGCTTAAATGTCAATTTAATTTCTGATTTTGCTTTTAAATTTCCTTTTTTTTCTTTACAAACTGAAAAACTAAAGTTCAATTTCATTTGATGAAATAATTATTTTACTGGTATGAGAGTGTTGGAATGAACTCTTATGTCATGTAAACTATTTTTAAATAGAAGCATTTATAAACGGTTTAGTTGCCTTCTTTTGCTTCCTTCGGAAATATTTCTTTAAAAATTTACATATCAATTGCAATGTGATAAGTGATTTTTAAAGTCTTGTTTAAGATTAAATACCAAGGCATTTAATAATGGTTAAAACATGTAATAGCTTGCACTTTCCTGTGCATCTTTAATGCACAAAATCATCTTGTGTTTGGGGCTTTTACTTTGGGCTCAGCCTGTACAGAGTACCAGTTATGCTGTGCATTAAGCAACCAATGTGGATCCTATGCAAATTACCTTTGATTTCAGCAGAGATTTTGCATACTGAAGGTTCCCATCACCTAATGACACAAAGAAGGATTTGTGTACCTAAGTCTCATTACCATTAATAAAATCAATCTATAAAAATTCTGACCCATTGAGAAATTGCAAGCATCATAAGAAAGTGGGTCCTTCACAAAAATCAATCTTATTCCAAAACTTGGGGTTTTACACTTTCATCAACATGGGATCCATTGGCAGGGCAATATCTTGATATCTTCATATTCTTGAATTCAGTCACTTCAGTCTTTTCAGTTATTTCAGTATGATTTTATGCTGTTGGCTCCTATTTGTTTGTGATTGCACTTCCATTTCTCTAAGAACTCACTCTAGCATTAGTTAGTAGAGATTTGAACCTTCCAAAGAAAGATTCAAATATTTTCATACCAGCTTCATATCTCAACCCCCATCTTTCCCATTTTACCATGTCTGTTTTTATGGAGGGGGGAGTACATTTGCTTAAAAGTAAAGTTTCTTTTATCTTACATTTACCTCTATATTAGTCTATTCTCTCATTCCTTCAGCTCTAAAGAGCATGGCTTTATAAACTAGTAGAACTACCAATGATTTGTGGAGGTGATAGCCCATCTGTCATTCTATATATGAAGTAATTGTATATATTGGCCAGTGCAGGTGGACTAAGGTCAGTTACATGCCAGACACTTATTTTGTTATGCTGTCTGAAGCTAAACAAAGCAAATAACCCTTTCATCTCTCTCCATTGTATACATAAGTGATACTAATGGTCTGAATGTTTGTGTTCTTCCAGAATTTATATATTGAAACCTAATCATCAGTTTAATGGTATTGGGGGTGGAGCTTGTGGGGATTAAAGACCTTATAAAATAAAACCAATGCAGCTCATCTGCCCTGCCCCTTCCATCATGTGAGGACACAGTAGGAAGACACCATCTTTGAAACAGGAAATGGGCCATTATCAGACACTAAATCTGCTGGCACCTTGGACTTGGACTTCTCTGCCTCCAGAACTATGATAAATACATCTCTTATTTATAAATTACCCAGTTTATGGCATTTTGTTATAGCAGCCTGAAAAAATTTAAAACAGTGTATAATTAACTTTTTAAAAATACCTTTTATAAAAGATAAGGGTCTTTTTTTTTTTCCCCAGTTGTCCATATAAAGCTTATCTACATACCTCAAATTAGTTGAGAGTCTCTCAAGGGTTCTCTTCTCAATTCCTGGGACTGGGTTTTCCAGGCAGTAGATTTCTCTAGTCTTTAAACTCCACCCACAATGAATTCCACATTGCAGGAGAAAGGAAGCAGAGGTATGGTATAGAAAATAGAATACCTCTGTTTCAAGAATCATAAAAGAGATTTTCAGAGGCCTTGAGTTTCTTGGTATATAGAAGAAAGAGTTTAGAAAATTGTACTTAAGGTTTTAGAGCAAACCCAATTAAACCAGAGCTCTTGAGAGTGCAAGTGTTGCAACTGATAATACAGATTTATATTTGCTCAATTTTAAAATTATATATTTGCTTTTACAAAGTATATGTTAGTTATCAAATATCACCTTGATATCAATTTATTGATGCATTAAAAACACTTAAATCATTAGAAAGCTATAACCACAAAAGTAATTATTTCATTCTTATCCATGTCTTAAGGAGTCAGTCCTCAAATAGCATCTGCACAGATTTGGTGGGGGAGGTTTCTAGATCTTTTGTCTGAGAATATTTTAATCTTAGTTGCCATTATTATGACACTTCAAATTAAAATCATGTCAGTGATTTCTGAATGACCCTTTTAAACTGAGAAGTGTTATGCCATTTCAATGACTGTTTCTTTCAAGTAATTCTTTCAATGTTACAGCCTGACTAAAAAGAAAAAAAGAACAGAACAGAGGCAGTCCAAATGTTGGGTGAAGAGTTTATAACATTTGAAGGACAAGTCACATATTGGGGTACTAAGGTGACACTAAGATTTTTCAATAGTTCCAATACAGAAAAGTAGTGGGAAAATGAGTCATTTCACAATGCTATGAATATCCATAAGCAGTTATCTTTGGGCCTTTCTTTTGGGATTTCTGGTAGGACTGAAAATCAAAAATAAAAGTTATCTTCTTTGCATGAAGTTGGGCTGGCTATTAGAAGATTCAGTGATTAGCTGAAAGAAGGACATGCCATCCAAACAGGCCAATCAGAATCCCCCCCCCTTTTTTTGGTGGGGGGATCATAAATGCTGGGAGGGAATCAAGGACTCCATTTTTTTTTCTGAGAAGATCTTGTTCTATAAAAATGATATTTTCTTGAAACTCTTGGTTCATCTTTGCCATTAGACACAGAAAGAAAGTCCTTCTGAGAACAAAGCTATCATGGGAGAAACCAGGGGCAAAGGTAAAAACAAGAGTTCAAATGAAATCATGTAACCCCTGGGTCCATCCATTCTTATATATAGGTTTTACCTTACCAACTATTTGTTTGTGAGCCAATATATTCCAAAAAGTTGTGTTTTGGGATTGTTATTGTTGTTGTAATCGTGCTTGAGCTAGTTGAATTTATATCCCTGTAATCAAAAAGGTATTGACCAATACACTTGGTACACAATAGTATATATATATTATATACCAACATAAAAGAAATATTCAATACTATATTCAAACTTTTAGGCAGTCATTTCACTTTAGAAAAATAACACGTTAAACAAATATTATTTATATACTAGGTTTATAGTTTAATAAAAATATAATTTATTTATACTTAAAACATATAATGGCTTTTGTTTTATAGTTTTATTAAAAAACTAAAAATCTGCAAGAATAAAGAATATATATATAATTTGTTTTCTCATCTTTAAGTAACATAACAATAAAAATATTTAAGTCAACAATAGGGATCCACAATAACTTTCCACATTTGAAAGAAGACCATCCTGCAATCAGAAGCTTTGAACACCCTCTATGATGAGTCTAATGTGGGGTGGGGGGAAGCACTTTCTTACACTGGTACAGTCCCATATGGTGGGAAATTTCCCTACGACTTTAACATTTAGAATCTATTCCAAGTCTATGTTTTGGAATTTACTCCAAAGATAAACAAGCAAAATATCAAATGACTATGCACAAAGTATTTAATGGCTCTACTCATATTAACAAAAGACTAGAAATAACCCAAATGTCCATAAAGATGACTGACTGAGTGTACAGTGACATTGCCATACGATGGAATACCATGCAACATAAAAAGGACAGAGCAAAATATCTACATACTTACTGGGAAGGAGTGACTTCCAAGGTCTATTGTTAAGTTTAAAAAGGCAAAGTAGAGTTCTTTTTTAGGGCAAGAAAAATAAAGGTGAACATTAATGTGAATATATGTTTTGTTTATATTTTTGAGAATAATGGGAAACTACTGAAAATAGATTTAAAAGAAAAATCACTTTCTTCTATGGGAAAAGAAAAGGAAAACCTGGAGGGGACAGAGATGAAAAATTCTTGAGTTACCTTGAGTTAATGTAGTTTTGAATTTTTTTAAATTTATATAGTTTTGAACTTGCAACCATATGAATGGCAATGTTTTGCATAACTAAAAATAAATCAAAAAAAGGAAAGCATGGTGGGGGCAGGTACCAGGGATTGAACTTGACAACTGAGCCACATCCCCAGCCATATTTTGTGTTTATTTAGAGACAGGGTCTCACTGAGTTGCTTAGTGCCTCCCTGTTGCTGAGACTGGCTTTGAACTCGCAATCCTCATACCTCAGCCTCCCAAAACACTGGGATTACAGGCATGCGCCACTGCACCCAAAAGGAAAAGCATTTAAAAAAAATAAAAACAAATGAGTTACCTAGTGGCTTGGGAGGTTGAGGCAGGAGGATTGCAATTTTAAAGTGGAGCTGGAAATATGTAAGGTGAGCCTCTAACATCAGTTTTGACAAAAAGCTAGGCATTATCCCAGCTCCTTGGGAGGATAAAGCCAGGAGGATTGCAAATTTAAAATCAGCCTGGGCAACTAAGTGGGAGTATGTCTCAAAATTTAAAAAAAAATAATGTTTAAATAGAGTGACTGAAATGTAGTTCAGTGGTAAAGTACGCTGTGGTTTGAGTCCCAGTACTGAGGTTGCAGGAGGGAAGCTAGGCATTTATCAAGGACTTATGTGGTCATGTTGAAAGAACAGAAGAGCCAACTTTAAAAGCTCTCAGGGGCCTTAAATGGATCAATTTGGGCATCAAAAAAGTACAAAATAAATATAACATATATGATCCTAAAATCGTTTCATTGGTCACCACTGGAGGTTGCCAGGGTACCAACTCATTACTATGAAAATTGATAAATTAGACAAAAGAATAAAACATATATCTCAATCTACTTCTACAAACTGTATTTCAAGATAACAAAAAAGTTGAAGTTAAGAAAAATTTACAGAAGAATTCCTGCTAATACAAAATTAATGATAATATTATAAAATTGCTATTTTATAACTTTTTTCTTTTTAGTTCTGGATAGACACAATAACTTTATTTTGTTTATTTATTTTTATGTGGTGCTGAGGATTGAACCTAGTGCCTCACACATGCAAGGCAAGCACTCTACCATTGAGTCACAATACCAGCCTCTATTTTATAACTTTTAATGGAATAATTCACCTAGAAATGAATGTGAATGCCTTCTAAACCCCAAGGCACCATGTTGATGGAGGCACTTAAAACAGAGCAATCAGGTTGACATATTAAAAAAAAAAAAAAAAAAACCATTGCCAAAGTGAAATCAGAACAACCATCCATCATGTAATCCATGATGTGAAACAAGAAGAAGTAAAAAAAAAAAAAATTCAAAACACAATGAAACCTGGATTTAATTAAACTTCTAAATCTAACTACCAGTTTTCAGTTTATACATTGGGTTTAGGAACAACATCAATATTAAGAACATAAAAATACCGTAAAGATGCAGTCAGACAAATCAGAATGTAGGAAACTATGAGGGGCAAAATGGACTTTATTATCTTCAGAAAAAAAGCATTGATTTGGAATCAAAAGAAAAAAACCTTGGTTCAAGTCCCCAACCCATTCTAATTGTCTATAAAACCTCAGGAAATATAATTAACCTTTCTGAACTGTAAAGTCTCTCACAATTTAGTAGCATGTAATTTAAGGAAAAACTGTTATGATAAAACAACCCAATATAATGTATGGACAATTAGATTTTGACTTAAACAAACTAAGAGATTTTTGAAGCAATCAGGAAAATGTTAATCTAGACTGGATATTAGATTATAAGTTACTATTAATTTTATTAAGCATAATAAAATATTATTTTGTTTTAAGATCCCTATCATTAAAGATGTGTAATGAAATATTTATAGGAAAAATAATAGAATTCCTAAGATTTCCTGAAATACTCATATAAACAACAACAAAAAAGTTGAGGACATAGATGAAATGAAATATTGAAAATTATTGAAGGCAGGTAATATGGAATATAATTATACTATATATTTATATGATTAAAATTTTTCATAATAAAAGTATAATAATAATAATAATAATAATAATTATATAAGAACAGCAAGGGTCCACACATTGTTCAACTTTGAGAAATATTCTCTTTGTGTTTTGTTTTTGGTACTGAGAATTGAATCCAGGGGTGCCTAACCACTGAGCAACACCCCCAACCCTTTTATTTTGTATTTTGAGACAGGGTCTTGCCAACTTGCTAAGGCTGGCCTTGAATTTGTAATCCTCCTGCATCAGCCTCCTGAGCTGCTGGGATTACAGGCATGTGCCACACACCTTCCTTGAGAAATATACTCAATGCATTAAAGCTTTTTTACGTAAATGAAGTCACATCTAGCAATAACAGTGAAGACCCAGAAATGTTTTCCAGTGTTGTATATGATACCTTCTAATTTTCTCAAGTAAATTTAGTCTCTATTTCAGGATCTATTATTAGGTTTCTATAATTATTTATTATATTTGTCCCATCTACCTTATTATTTTCAAAATAAAAGCATCAATTTGGGGCTGGAGTTGTGGCTCAGTGGTAGAGCACTTGCCTAGCTAGGGTGAGGCACTGGGTTCAATCCTCAGCACCATATAAAAATAAATAAATAAAATAAAGATATTATGTCCATCTACAATTAAAATTTTTTAAAAAAAAACGCATCAATTTTGGAGTCAAGCTTAGACTCATCCTAGTTGTCCACAAGACCCCAGGAAATATAATTAACCTCTTTGAGTTATAGTTTTCCCATAAAAAATGAGCAGAGTATCATCTATCTTCTTTCTACCCCAAAACTTGAACATCTGGATCAGTATCCTTCTTATTACATACTTTTATCATTTTATTTCTCTAACAACAGCAAAAAGTACCTTTACTAAGTGCCACTCTAACTCCTTATTAGAACAACTTTAATTTTCTAATAGTCACTTAAAATTAAAAACTAGAAATGGCAATGTTCTCTGCCATTTAGTCTCTCTTTCTAATTGTTCTTTACTCTTAACACTTGATTAGATAGTACAGTAGTGCCCCCCCCACCTCCCCATATCCATGGGGAACATGTTTCAAATCTCCAGTGGATTCCTAAAACCATGGATAGTACTAAACACTCTATATAGTATGTTTTTTCCTTTATGTCCTGCAGCATTGTCACATACCACCAAAATTAATCTGTCCTCCCATGTTTTATACCCTGGTGCTTCATTTGCATCACTAATTTGCTCTTTGAGACCATCATGAAGTAAAATAAGGGTTACTTGATCATAAGCACTGCAATTTCAATTCAGTTGATCTGATAGATACCTACTTAGTGATTATAAGGAAGGTAATATATACAGCATATATACACTGGACAACAGGATAATTCATGTCTCACAAGGTAAGGAATAGGATGGCATGAGATCTCATCACACTACTCAGAATGACATACAATTTAAAACTTACAAATTATATTTTAAATTTTCCATTTAATATTTTAAAACCATGGTTAAACTGTGGAAAGTGAAACCACAGGTAGGGCAAGACTAGTGTATTCTCTGCTCCCAGCAAGAAAACCAACTCACTTTACCATAATGTGTCTCAAAATCTTAGAAACTAATGCTTTGTAATAAACATTTCTTCAGTCAACACACTGTCTTCTAAAGTAATTGAAGTTATAGGCCTTGCAACTTTATTATATTATGGGAATCTAGATTTAAACCCAAATGCAATATTTGAAATATGTGTGTGACTAATATTATCCCCAAATTTTAAAGGAATTAAGAGAACATTTTCATCTGTCAATCCAGCCACTCACTAGCTGGTCACTTAGATAAGGACCAGGACTACATCTATTGGCTTATAAAGGAAGCAGCCAAAGAGCCACCTCTACAAATCAGTCATCAAAAGAACACACAGCAAGTCTGCAGCACTGCTTCTCTACATGCTGTTAGGCTTACAGATATGACAAGAGAAGAAAGGGCCTCACTTCACCAAAATTTGTTTTAAATTGTTAGAATAATTCTAGGCATTCTCTTCCCCTCTGTTATGAAACTATAACCCCTTAAATTAAAAATTAGAAATGGTGCTTATACTTACTCTGGGAGCCTATCTCTTGATAAATATCCACTTTCTTAAAGAGCCAAGACTCAGCTGGGCATGGCTGTGCACACTTGGAATCCCAGGAACCCTGGAGGCTAAGGCAGTAGGAACGCAAGTGTGAGGACAGACTTGGAAAATTAATGAGACCCTTTCTCAAAATAAAAACTTACAAAGGGTCGGTGGGTGTGACTTACAAGTAGATTTCCCCTGGGTTCCATTCAGAGTATTACAAAAAATAAAAATAAAGAGCCAAGACTCTGATGCTAATTTCAGGTCTGCAATTAAAGGAATTCATTAGCAGACAAGCACACATTTTGTCTGCCTCTATATCTGCAATTTAAATCTGTTACCCCTCCATTTCCTAGACCTTCTCTGTCCTTCCCTTATGGAATCATTTCATCTCACTTTCTAACACAATGAATTAAGTCTAAGGGTTGTCATTCATTTATCTATCACTACTCCCCATTAGACAACATCCGTCTTTCTAAGAACCTGAGTCTTGGCGTTTTCAAAATTCCCCCAAGCACTGGGGGTCATGTTCTGGCATCAGGAGACACTCCATAAATACTGGCAACCTGCTGAGCATAGCTTATTTTGTCCTGATATTCCATGGAGTTAATATAAAAGAAAGTGAAAGCCAACATCATTGAGCAACTGAATAAGAGAAGCTATTTAGGCTGAAGCTCTGAGACAGTGATATGGAATCTGAAGCTCTACCATTATCTTGTTTTGAATGTTTAATGTCAGACTCAAAAATTTTTGGTTTTCTAATATTTGTTTAATTATAGTCAGTGATGCAAAAATGATTCAGCTGATTGTGGTTTTCTGATTTTTAAAAAGTTGAATATACATGTTCTATGAATTCTAACTTCTGTTAGAATTTATTAACAAGTGACAAATCTCAAATGGAATGGAGAAATAAATGACCACTCCCCTAATTAAACTCCTTGCCAGCTCATTGAAAATGCCTAAGTATCAAAATCCAAAACCAAAGAGCCCCCAGAAATTTGACATGAACATTTTCCAAAATAATAGCAGCTAATTATTACCAGATATATTAGTGCTTATATGAACTAATATTTTTATCTCTCTTTCAAATGTAAAGATACTTGTCTTGAAAAAATAGCATGGATAATGAAAAGTAGAAATGATTCCTTTAATTCACAACAGTCACAAACCAAGTCCTTATAGGTTTCCTCATCTGCAAAATGAGAATAACAATATTAAACCTCCTGAAAAGTTTCTTGCAGTGAATACCTAATTTAAATACAATAGTTGAAACAAAATATAATAAAAGTATGAAGCAAAATACAATAAAAATACTTTAATTATTATAACTATTCAGTTATTAGAAGAGACAATAATTTTCTTCTGGGACTCTTAAGCAAATTACAAGATTACTGAATTATTCGATTATGTTCTTACTGATCAATGATCTGCTGACAGGTGGTACCAGGAGGTCTTGGAACTGCCCCTGGTAATGTGGTTGGCCTAGTTCCATCTCAGCCACTGATTCACTTCTGGCACAGAAAGAAAACTAGATGCCTCTGTGCTTTAGGCCCCACTTCAGCATAGAATATTAAAAGAAATGGAAAATTCTACTAATGCTTTATTCAATAACAATTAAATCCTTAGAACAATATGAGTATCCAATTTAGATTATAAGAAAAATAGTCAATATTCTCTATTCTTTTGTAAAATTTTTTTTTTAAAAAGGCACCATGTAACATCATGATAGAAACAGTTATGAGGAGATGAAGAATGATTCAGGTCCTAAATAAGGATGGACTTTACTAATAAGAAGCAAAATTTACTACAAAGAGAATTACTTTGGGAAATAAAGAAGAAAAAAAAATTTAAATTTCTCAGGGAGACATTTAAGAATAAGACTCTTTTAAAAAATTATAATTTGAGGTCATTCTGGATGAAGTCAATGACTTCATTTTCCCAGGTGTAAGAGTTTTTACTTTGCACATATAAACAAAGTGATATAAGTCTTCTACTTGTACTTGACCCTTACCTTTACAATTTATATATTTTTTAATACTAGGGATTGCACCAAGGGGCATTTAACCACTGAACCACATTCCCAGCCATTTTTTTATACTTTTTACTGTGAGACAGGGTCTCATTAAGTTGCTGAGACTGACTTTGAACTTGCAATCCTCTTGTCTCAGCCTCCCAAGTCCCTGAGATTATAGGCATGTGCCACCATGCCCAACTATCTTTACAATTCTTAAACCATGGAATAATCTTCCCAGCTTCAAGCTGGAGCAACTATATTTAATCTAGAAACCACTGCCTTCACTTCCTTTCAAGCTCTTTTAAGACAATTAATTACATAATTTTGCTCAAGAAAACCCAAAACTACTATTTATTTTCAACAACCAGTAAAAACACTAGCTACAGTGACCAAGTGCTAAGGAGACAAAGATGAGAGATTAAACTATATAGTTAGATATTCATTTTCTAGTGGGATTACAGATAAGTAAATGGATATAATCAGTTCTTTGGATGAGCTGGATTCCTTAGGTGAGGACAAATTCCAAGTTTTATTTTCCTCCATGCATGATCTTTTACCTCTGCTTTGTCAAATCTCCCCTCTCCATTAGAAATATTGCAGGTAGCTCATTGCTTCTGTAATGACCCCATTTTTAGCCACATATCTTCAATATCTTTCACTACTTCTCCAAATTTATTCTTCATTTCCTGAATCTGAAGTTTAAACAGAACTCACAGGAGGTCAAAGGGAAAAATGATTCACATTGGTACTTAACTATAGTCCTGTACACTGAATGATTCCAACTGAAAAACAATAAGTCTTTTGGATTTCTCCCAAATGGTCAAAACTATTTAGGTAGTAGAATAGTTAGGTTCCCATATTACAACCTTCATATTGCCTTATAGGAAAGTGATATCAAAGATGAAGAGAACAGTAAGAAAAGTGAAGCAGGAGGCATCACAATACCAGACCTTAAACTATACTACAAAGCCATAGTAACAAAAACAGCATGATATTGGCAGCAAAACAGATACGTAAACCAATGGTATAGAATAGGAAACACAGAGACAAACTCACATAAATCAAATATCTTATACTATACATAGGTGCCAAAATCATCCTTTGGAGAAAAGATAGCCTCTTCAACAAATGGTGCTAGGAAAACTGGAAATCCATATGCAGCAAAATGAAATTAAACTCTTCTTCTCACCCTGCACAAAACTTAAAGTGGATCGAAGACTTAGGCACTAGAACAGAGGACCCTGCACCTAACAGAAGAAAAATTAGGCCCAAATCTCCACATGTCAGCTTAGGAACTGACTTCCTTAACAAAATTCCTAAAGTGCAAGCAGTATAATCAAAAATTAATAAATAGGGTGGACTCAAACTAGAGAGCTTCTTCACAACAAAGGAAACAATCAATAATTTGATGAGACAGAATGAGAGAAAATCCTTATCACATGCACCTCGGATTATATAAAAAACTCCAAAAACTCAACACCAAAAAAAAAAAAAAACCCACAATAATCCAATCAATAAATTATACAATCAATGAACAAATAAAAAAATGTTCAACATCTCTAGCATCAAAGAAATGCAAATCAAAACTACTCTTAAGATTCCATCTCATTCCAGCCAGAATGGCAATCATCAAGAATGCAAGCAAAAATAAGTGTTGGTGAGGATGTAGGGGAAAAGGTGCACTCATACATTGCTGGTGGGACTGCACATTTGGTGCAAGCACTGTGGAAAGCAGTATGGAAATTCCTCTGAAAACTTGGAATGGAACCACTATTTGACCCAGCTATCCCAAACTTCAATTTATACCCAAAGTACTTAAAATCAGCTTTCTACAGTGACATGGCCACATCAATGTTTATAGCAGCTCAATTCACAATAGCCAAAATATGGAACCAACCTAGATGCCCTTCAACAGATAAATAGATAAAGAAAAATTGTGATATATATATATATATATATATATATATATATATATATAATTGATATATCAATTATATACATAGAATTATATTATATATAATAATATATATTGCATATAATAATTATATATATGTATATATGAATATTACTCAGCTTCAAAGAAGAATGAAATGATGGCATTTGCAGGTAAATGAATGGAGCTGTAGGATATCATGCTAAGTGCAGTAAGCCAATCCCCCAAAAATCAAAGCCTGAATGTTTTCTCTGATATGAGGATGCTGATTCACAATAAGGGGGTTGACTAGGGAAAAAGAGAGTTACCTCAGATTAGGCAGAGGGGAGTGAAGCTAGGGGAGAGAATGTGGGGGTACAAAGGATAGTAGAAAGAATGTGACATTATTACCCTAGGTACATATATGATTTCTTGACCAATGTGATTCTACATCACCTACAACCAGAAGAATGAGAAGTTATACTTAATTTATGTAGGATGTGTCAAAATGCATTCTACTGTCATGTATAAGTAATTAGAACAATTTTTTTAAAAAAAGATGAAGAGAAGCCTGTATAAGTAAACATCAAGAATGTTACCTCAGAATTCTGAGGAATAGGTAACAATTTCAAAACAGATTTTATTGTTTTTCCCAGTACATGTTAAGTTTCTACTTTTGGTGAACTGTTTCTTCCTGTTTTCAAACCATCAAAAAAACTTCAAGGCACTATTCAGAATTGCATTCCCCAAGTAATACCCCATTTTACAGCCGATGAATAAAGGCACAGAAGAATTAAGTAACTTACCCAGAATCACAGCACCAGAAAGTGACAGAGCAGGGACCTGAATCTGGAAAGGCTACTGTTGGAGCCAGTGCTATGCAGTTATGTGCAGTACTGTCTTTTCAGACCACTAACTGAACTAATAAAAATGACAGAATTTTAAACTGGTGTATCAGTGTCAGTGATTTCATCATACTTTTATCTAGAGTGATAATGACCTAGAAGAATGAAATAATGGTGAAAGTTAAAGATGTTACGAACCATTTGGAATTAGAGGATTTCTGGTGTTTCCCTCTTCCCCCCAAATACTTGTACCATCTTATACAACCAGGAGATTATATTGTATAATAACATTTATCAAAATATTTTCAACAATTATAGCTATTTGATTCCTTGTCCCCAATTTTCAATTGGTCACTCAGTGATACTACATATGCCATTCATACTGAGCATGGTTTGCTTAAGATATTCTATATCCACAATATTTTCATATTTCCAAAGACTCAAGATCTCCCATGATAACTCTGGGTTAGGATAGCATGCTTCAAACAGTGCACATTATGGAAAATTGATACCTCTGGTTGTTCCATGAAAAGAAGATTCTATACTTATATAAATTTGAGAAACATATGTCTCCTTGCACCCTCATTACCATATTAAAAACATGGAAGAAAACTGAAATAGTCAAAACTATAAATTTTCAGGTTTTTCCCTATTTCCCACATATAACAGTAGCAATTTTCCGTTTTGTAAACCCTAATAAATTAATGTGGAACTAGAATCTTATAACGTTCTCTAATGCACCCTTTGAGACTAGGCCACCCAGGCCATAGGTTATATCTGGAGCCATGCTAGGAATTTAGATAACAACTAGGAAGGAACCAAACTGGGAATAAGGAGGATAAAATTACTCTTCTATTCAACGTCAGTGGGTATTTAAGCAAGCCATTTACCAATCTGAGGACCTTGTTCCACTTCTATAAACAAGAAAACAAATTACACCAATAGTTTTAAAAATATTTTTAAACCAAATAAATGCATTGTTCAAAGAAGATTTTACTGGAGAATCCAGATGAAAGTGGGTGTACCCTGAGTGAAAGGGAATTAGGAGAGGGGCCTGCAGATTCACCTACTCAGACCTCCATCTCCATTTCCTAGAACCATTTGGAAAAAAACTGTAATTTTTATCATCCCTTGTAATCCTAATTAATTCTATGCTCTAGACATGGCTCCCTGTCTATGTAATACAAAACATCTGAGGATGTTTAAAAGCTGTTAGACACTGAAATGAATGAATAATGGTTCATTGGATGGGATTTTTATCCGTTTGGAACTTTTTCAGGATAAGCACATCAGTCTTGCATATAAGGGTTTTTTTTTTTTTTTTTCTTTAACAATGTGAGCCAAAAATCTATTTGGCCTGTAAGTGTGCATGACACCATCCAAATATATCTAGGCCATCCCTGCCACCATTAATCATCCCCACATTCTGTCAAAGCTCTTAAATCACTAGGATAAGAGACCAATCATTGGCTAACAGCAAATCCAGAATTGCCTACCAAATAGATTTTCACAAAAGCTGAACCAACATGTTCCTAGACAGAAAAAAAAAAAAAAGAATCTGTTGTAAATTTTAAGATTGCTGCCTAAATGTCATCAAGACCATCTCATGCAGAAAGAGCATTTCCTCGTATCTTTTAGAAGGAATACCCCCAGGCCAGTCTGCTAAAGCAGACAGACGGCTGGGCTTTGGTTCATGGAAGTGACCTTCAGGTGAAAAGGAATGGTCTCCATTAAGTGATGTTGGCTCTGAGGTTATAGAACGCATATTCATAGAACCCTGTCTGTCACCCACAGTCGTACCTCTTAAGTTTCTTGGAGGGTATTCTGTCAATCTGCATTGCTTCCTGTAGGTGCAAGTTTTCAGAGCAATGTAGAGCTAATAGTTTTCTGGAAATTCAAGCAAGAAATATTCCTTGCCTCACTTATGTCTAGAAATGTCAAGTGGTAAACTCAATGAATATTCTGTCTCTTTCAAAGGAAATCCCCTGGTTTTCATATTACCCTGAGATAGATATTTGAAAGGCCCATGCTTCAAAATGTATCTAAAGACATGATTCACAAGTTTCAATAAGGACAACACATGATTAGGATTTCAGAACCAACAGAGTTGACTGACTGAGAACTATGGGTACATTTCCAACAAGGAGATTCTGCATAACGAACTTATCTGATCAATAAGCCTTCTGATTTCCCTTAAAGCAACAACCTGAGTGTAGTAACAGGAGCATAACTGGGTCTTCTGCACACTTCTAAACTATGAGTAATATCCTGGGCCAGAGAAGCAAGGAGAAACAAGAATTCATGGAAATGCCCATTCATGCCTAACCTGGTTTTCACAAAGCTGACGTATGGGCAGGAAAACCATTAAAGCACAAGCGGACCTGGTTAACTAGTATACAGTCCAACTCATACAACCCCACACTCATCACTGTTAGGATTTGACCATTTTCCCCATGACACCCTAGCCATCTAGCACCATCAGGTATATCCTGGGTCCTTTTGCTGATCACGGGCATCTTCTTCTATGTCCAAATCAGAAGACAATGATCTAAGAAAAGCCTTGCATTCTAAGCACCATTCCAGAAGCTCAGTTTCCCTTCCCAATCAAGATGCCTACAGGGAGAATGCTAAAGAATTCCCCTGCTAAGGCCAGCAATCCAAAAGACCACCTTAATGGAATAGCATACAGGGATACCTCAAGAAGCTTCTGCTATGACCTACTGCCCATATCAACCCTTTAATCTCAATCTCTCCCCAAAAGACTCCTACAACTGTGACATTTCCTGGAAGACCCATATTTAACTCCTCCTCAAAGTCTAGTCACCAATTTTGCCTAGGCATTCCACAGGTCTCCACTCTATCTGTCCTTCCCTATCTCAAAATCTCAAACAAGTCATTCACCCATAGGAGCAGCATTCATATCTGAAGTTCTAACACTGAAATTATCACCCAAATTAAAAAGGGTCTATGCAAAGGAATTGAAGGACTTGAGAACATGGGTATCTGCCCTATTTCTGACTTCATGAATACAGATTAACACCTTGTACCTGATAACATCCAAAAATCAGAGTCTAATATCAGCCTTAGCCTCCGGAACAGGTTCACAAAGCATTCTTGCCTGCAAACTCTACTTTAGGTCTCTGAATCTTCATGTCCCCTTCTTGGTAAGGGAATCTAGCTCATCTTATGTGCTTTACTCCTGTCATTTTGCAACACATCCAGACTCTTCTCTGTAGATTCCCTCTCTCTCTCTCCCACCCCCACAACACACACAACTTTTTATATTGATTACATTTCTGGCTCTTGCACCCAAAATAGATGCTCCCTAGCCTGCCAGGAGTTTGCAGCACCTAGACTGCCTGTTCTTTGAGGAGATGGAACAGATGACTCAGGAAATTTGTGGCTCTGAACTTCCGCTGCCAGCAGAGCCTGCTTTCTAGAACTCTCTCTCACTTCTAACTGAAGAACTGCCCAAGCCTCAACTCTATTTTTGTGAGTAATCACCTTCTCTTTGGGAAATAGTTCTGAAATATGAAGTTAGTAATGAGAAGACTTCTTGATTTCATTTATATAATTGATCCATAAGAAGTTCCCCTAGCTCTCCTTCCTGTTTTCCCTGTTCTGAGCTGCTTCCCTCTGCCTCACCATAAGTCAAAATAAACTTTCCCTCCTCCACATTGTACTTGACAGGTATATGTGTCACAGTGATTCAAAAGCTGATTAAAGCAGAAATTGGTACTGAGAAATGGGGCCGTTTCTGTGACTAGCCTGACCCCCATGTGCTTTAGAAGTCATTGCAAATGTTGCTGGTGTGTGTGTGTGTGCAACTCTTGAAAATTTTAGAGATTTATGATGGAAACCTTTAGAATATTATAAGAAGAACTTAATTGGCAGTTCTGATGGGAGCTTAGAAGACTAGAATGCTAATAGGACTATGGACAGAAAAGACTCTTTTTGAGATTTCAGAGGAGGAGGACTCTATTGGAAATTAGAAGATGGGCCATGATGCTATGTTCTGGAAAAGAAGTTGTCTACATTTTGACCATGTCATGAGAATTTTTGTGAAGCTGAATTTAAAGATGATATGCTAATTAATCTGTTGGAAAAAAAATTTCAAGGAATCATAGTATCCAGGCAGTGACATGGATATTGCTGGTGGCTAGCTTTCAATTAAGTTTAATATGATAATCAGGAGCAGAAAGATTTGAAAAACACTTTGACCAGGAAAGTACAGGTAAAACTAGGAAGATGTGGTTGTTAAAGACATTGTAGTCGATAAAGAAATTCTAAGTACTTTACAAAAAATAATAATAATAATAGGAAAAATGACTTGAAGGTATCTCAGGAATTGGCAAGAGCACACTCACCTCAGGTTCAAGGGTGTAAAAATAAAATTTTCTTTGAAAAGAGACCATGAGGAAACACTGCTTGCACACAGCAGCCTAGGACATTGTTTGACTGTGCTCAGTTGCCCAGGCACTCAGGGGCTGCTGCAGCCAAGTTCCCAGGATGCTTGACTACTCTTCAGAATGGTGGCAGACCTTAGCATCAACCAGATGGTACTGGTTCTGCAAGAATTCAGGATGCTGGAGTTAGGGGGTCATGAAGGAAGGCTTCCATGGAGATTTCAAAGGAAACACTGGGAAGCCAGACAAAGTATAGCAGGCCAGAGTCCCTGCAAGGCTGCCACTGAGGTGATTCATGAAGATGTGAGAAGGAAACTGAAACAGCAGTAGAAGCTCCCTAGATTAAGGGTTGCCAGTAGCATGTGAGGTCAGCCCAGGAAAGCTGCAGAAATCTAGCAGAGACAATCCCTGAGAGATGCTTGCAAACGCCAAGACCATAAGGCTGGAGCTGCACAAGCCCTTTGGAGAGAACATCATGATGCCATGTACCCCAGAAGCTACACATGAATTATAGGACTTGTTTTCCCAGCTTTATTTCGATCTTCCTTTGGTCCTATTCCTTCTTTCTATGTTCCTATTTCTCCCTTGTGGAATAGAAAAGTTTACTGTTTGCCATTATATATTGGATATTTATGCATGTGTGTGTGTGTGTGTGTATTTTATGTATATGTATATATATATATATATATATATATATATATATATATATATATATATTTTATGTGTATATATATACACATATATGTATATGTATGTATATATACGTATATATATACACATAAAATCCTATAACTTTCTTTTACTCTTTACAGGGAAAACATTCATGAGTTTGTCGTGAGTTTCAGATGAGATATTGGACTTGGACTTTTGGCAATGCTGAAATTGTTAAATTGAGGGGATTCTTGGAAATGGACTAAGTGTATTTTTCATTGTCAGATGGGAGTGAGCTTTTGGGGGCAGAATGTTATAGTTTAGATATGAGGTGTCCCCCAAAAGCTCATGTTTGAAACAATGCCAGAATTATTAGAGGTGAAATGATTAGATTACAAGAGGTGCAGCCTAATTAGTTGATTAATCCACTGCTATGGATTAACTGGGGTGGAAATTGTAGGCAGGTAGTATTGGCCAGCAAGTTATTAGAGGAAGTTTTTTTTTTCTTTTTTCTTTCTTTTTTTTCTTTCTTTTTTTTTTTAAGCAAGGCAGAAGCAAAATTTATTAAAGAACAGTAAAGGAAATATATGTACACGTGTGCCTTTGGGGTTTATATTTTCTCCCTGATGAGCAGAGAGTGCATGATCATTCTCGCTCACCCTGGCACTCTGCACCCCCACCCTCATGTTCTCAGTTACTTTCCTCTACCTTTGCTGGGCCCAGAATAATCAATCAGCCAAATATGGACTAAACCCCTGAAATCATAAGTCAAAGTAAACTTTTCCTCCTCTGCACTGTTGTTGTAAGGTATATTGGTCACAATAACACCAAAACTGACTAAAACAAGAGGTGATAGAGAAAGAGACCTTTACTAGATGTAGCCCTGTATCAATGAGCATGGCCAGCCATATCTGCCTCTTTAGTTAGATGAACAAGACTTCCAGCATAGGCATGTACCAGATCAGCAAGACCAAAATCATAAGCAATTTAAATGTCACTGTATTAAGATCCTACACAATGTACCCACGACTGATTTATGGTAAATTACTTAACCAGGAAGAAACATTATGAAACCCAAATAGTAAATGTGACTTGGGATTTGATTTTTGCAAAAGCTTTCCTGGAAACCTATATTTTCTTCCCAAGAAAATCCTATGTGTAGTCAGAAAGATCTTCTCACACTGAGACATGAGGGGTGTCTACAACCTGCTTTGGGGTATGCATGGATTTCCTTTACTGTCCTTTAATAAATTTTGCTTCTGCTTTGCTTAAAAAAAAAGAGAGAGAGAAAGAAAGAAAGAAAAAACTTCCTCTAATAGCCCCCAAAACAAGTGGGATTGCCCTCACTCTCTTTGGCATAAAGTCAACATATCCACAATGAATTCAACTATTTAATCTACATTCCTTCCTATTCTTTCTTAATAATGGCATTGTCTTCCTTTTAGTGGCCCAGAAAAGACTCAAAAATCCTCTTTCAATCTTCCCACTCTTTGATTTCTAATAGCCAATAACCATATTCCACCAATTCTACCTCCCACATCCATCTAATTGCCCCATCTCAGTCACCATCATCTCTTTCCTAGATAACTATAAGTCTCCTTAGCAGGCTGTTTTCCATTTTCATTCTTGCTCTCCTTTCACCTATCAGTACATGACTATGATCTTTCTAAAACACAAATATGTCCATGTCACTGATCTGCTCAAAATCTTCCATAATTTAATTTTAAAAACCTTCCATAACTCTATTACCATTAGAATAATTACCACACTTCTTAGCAGGCAAACAAACTGGTCATTAATTGATTGTCATTTTTTTCTCCAGCTTCTTTTCTCCCTTCTCCTCGCACTATATGACATGCCCTGAGTGTGTCACATATTTTCACCTTTGGGACTTTGCCCATGCTGTTCCCAGTTCCTAGAACATTCTCCCGCCGTGGCTCCTCTTTAAATAACCAACCCTGGTCATATTTGAATATCAATTTGAGCATTACTTCTAGGAACTCTCCCCTGGACCACAGCTATAACTGGATGTCATTCCTCTGTGTTCACATTGTACCCTGAACTTAAAACTGCTGTAGCATTTATCCTCTTATATTATAATTGTTCATAAAACCAGGAATTGTCTGTATTTCTAATTGCCTCTCACCCTAATAGATTAATGACAATTTCTTGCTCACTGTTTCATCCCTAGTTTCAGGCAGTCTCTGCATCCAATAAGTGCTCAGTAAATACAAGTTAATGGATAAATGGATGCTAAAGTTTAATTTCCTGTAATAATCATTTTTAACCTAACCTCATCTATGTAACAGAACTTGGACAGGGCCATATTGAGTGGGTTTGCTCTAAGCACAGTATCTCATCACCGGTGAACTAGTATCTTTAGTCCTAGGAAGATTGTCAGTGTTTCCTCTTCATGCCCATGATAAACCTTCTTAAGAATGAGTCTAAGTTCTGGGTAGAAACAATGTCTAGTCTTGATACTCTGGAGAATGTTATCAGTTATGTAATCCTAGTAGAATGGTAATCCTGGTAGGTCACCCTTCTGAATTTTTCCTTAGTCACCCATAAGTCAAAAAGAGAAAACAAAAACAAAAACCATGTTATTTTCTTCTCTACTCTAAAAATGCATCCAACCTGGAGAAATTAAGAAGAGCACTGAGTTAGAAAGCAATCTGATTCTGCTGTGAAATGTTTTCACTAAACTGTCCTGCTTTATATAATGGGCTACTTAACAATACAATTCAGGTGTGTGTTTCTTAAAATACCACAGAATACAGCATTGCTCACAGTTTTTGGCAGTACCTGGGTACAACACATCACTAATTCATTCTCTGGCTCTGAAAGGTTGAAGATCAGTAACTAAATCATGTAAGTGCTTATCAAGTAATTATGTTATTAAAATGACACACATCAGTCAGTGCATACCTTTCCTTTGTCTTTGAATCCTTTGTCTTCTGCATTTTATTAGTCAAAACACTATTTTCAGCAGCATTCTCAGGAATTAAGAAATCTATATTTAAATAATGTTAATAGGCAGTGACATACGCTTGTATGAAGGAATCAGAGAATCTAAGGCTACACCCCTATACTTGGCAAGGAAAAATAGACATCGACAGCCTGAACTTGGAATTCTAAAGCTTTTGTTACAAAGCCACAACCTTTATGTTTTTGAAACCATTTTTCCCCTACTGCTGGAGCTTTTTACTCTTATTGCTCATAAGGAAGATTAAAATTTGTCAAAAACTAATACAGCTACAAAAGTACTAACTACTTTATGGAGCCAATAATGGGTAATATAATTTTCATTATTAATTGGAATTTTGGAAAGGAATGTTTATTCTTTCAAGTTTAATTCAAAAATGTTTAAAGTTCTAATTTTCCATTGAATTTAAGTCTGGGGAGGTTGGAAGTATGAATGAAAAACAACTAAGAAAATTATTTTTAAAATGTCATTTACTTATATTGTCTGAAGTGATAACTTGCAAATTAGATTTAAGGGAATTCAGTGTGTGGGTAATGGTAATAATACTGACTCAGAAGTCTGTCTTTCAGAGAAGAGAATCATGGCCAAATTTTAAAAATCCATTTATTGACCATTCAAAACCAACTGAAAAGTCAGGACACTTTTAAAGGGAGCTATTAGAAATGCAGATAGCAAGTCATCTCTGATTCTCATAGGCAAATTGATGCACAAAGTACCTGCAGGATATTCATATCTTCATCTGGTGTTTCTACCAAAGCCATCATATACCAAAATACCAGGAAGATATTTTATTACTTAAAAAGAAAAAGAAGAATCCCATCTTTGAAAGCATTTCAGAGATGATCTACCAGCCCATGGACAGAGTTATTTCCAGGAAAGATGAGGATCACAGATCAAAGAACATCCAATTTGTCCAGGAGTGAATCATTAGAACTTCCTTAATAAGTACAATTTCAGTGGAGAGGATAGTGAAAAAGTAGTTGGAAGAAGGTCACCAAGAAAGTCAGAGGTGAGAAAGTGAATCAAATGTCTGATGAGTTTGGAATGGATTGAAGGAAAGACTTTCAGTTAAAGAATGAAGAAAATCTATTCGTTTTTATTGGAGGAGAATTTAATAAGAATAAAAGAGAATTAAAGTTAAAAGATAAGAGAGGACTTCGGAGACAAGTCCTCTTGGGGGAGTTTCACAGGGAGAAGTTTTTTCAACCCAGAGTTTAAGAAGAGCAAACAGTGAGGCTATTGAAGTCCAAATAAAAGAAAGATTTAAAAGAAAAAAAAGTAAGAAAAAGAAGACAGCAAGAAGGGATAAAGTAAAACAGTGAAGAGAAGGACAAAGAGAAACCATTTTGGGGAAATTGGATGATAATATCTTTAGCACCTGGGGAAAAAAAAACTAAGAAAAACTATACAGTTTCAAGAGACTAGAAGACGTTATAAAAGGTCCTAGGCTAACACAAAACAAATAAAAATGAACACATTATATAAGGTTTCAGTAAAAGTTTCAAAAGCAAGAGTAAAGATGAACCTCCTCACGAAGGGCAAAGGAATAGAAAACAGGAAGATGTGATAACGGCAATGCAAAGACAGGAGTGGGTAAAGCTTTCCTGAAGACAAAGAGGCAGCAAGTTCCAGTGCTGCAGAGGTGAGAGATCAGGGGAGAAGCAAGGATTTAATTTCCCTGAAACATACATATGTTGAGTTCACTGACCTAGGTAAAGTCATTTCAAAACAAAGAGAGAATGTCACCACAACGTTGTAAGATTTTTCTTTCCTATTGGCTAAAATAGCCGGAAATACAGACTGTGGTACTCTATCCCATGGTGGTGTGGGATTTCATCCGGCATTTCCAACAAGCCCAACACACACATCCAGCATGAAGGTGGATAGACAGGCAACTTCCTTCCCATTGTCGTCAGCATCTATCCAGCTTTCTACCTTTTTAGTTCAAGACTACTTTCAAGGATGTTCAAAGTGTTGCACAAGTTCCACACCAGAGCATAAAGTGATGAAAGATTGTCGCAAGCTCTTCCTAAGAGCTGGATAGTCCAATCTAGTTTTATTATAAACGTTGTCAATCTGCCACTTCCTTTTATCATTTTGAGAAGACATTGAAACCAACATAAAAGACATTCTTCAGAGTACTAGGACTTCACAGGGGGAGTAGTGGAAAGAATATGGGCTTTACACAGACTGATCTGAATTTGAATACTAACTCTGTAAAGCTGGGCAAGATTTTTGTTTTTTGTTCTTTTTTTCTTTCTTCTCAAGCCTTGGTTTCATCATCTATAAATTTGAGGTAATGTATGAGAGTCATTTGCAGAGATACATGTGGCTTATTTTTTGGATCATACTTTAATATTCAGGTTTGATATTAATATCACTGTATAGAATAATATAGATTTTGGTCTGTTTATATTAAATTTATGCTATTCATTTCATTTCTTTCTCTGTTCTCATCACAGTTTTCTAATATTTATTAGAAAATATGCTGTCAATTATTTTATTTCCATATGTAATACCTTGGAAATAGTAGGAAAAGATTAAGTACTTAACATATTAGTGCGCCCATTTTGATGACACAGATTTCCAATAATCTGGTTAGTGTAATTTAATGCATGTTTGTATAAAATGTTGATTGTATATAATATACACATATGTTATATACAATAATATGCCTATATTATTTAATCACTTGAATACTATTTGCATGCTACAAATGCCATTTGAAGTTTTTACTTTAAGCTTCAAATGAATTGATACTCAGAAAAACCCCAAAACAAAGACTTCTGATCCTTCACTTCTGAAATGGTAATAAAGCAGCAGTCCCTGGTAAAGATTAAATGAGTCTATGTGTGTAAGAGCCTACTAAAAAGTCACAGAGAATATGGAGATTTCTCAGGAAACTTGGAATGGAACCACCATTTGACCCAGTTATTCCACTCCTTGGCATATATCCAAAGAATTTAAAATCAGCATATTACATTGACACAGCTACATCCATGTTTATTTATAGCAGCTCAATTCATACTAGCTAAGCCTTGGAACCAACCAAGTAGATGCTCTTCAACAGACAAATGGATAAAGAAAATGTGATGCATATATACAATGGAATATTACTCAGCCATAAAAAATGAAATTATGGCATTTGCAGGTAAATGGACAGAGTTGGAGAATATCATTCTAAGTAAAATAAGTCAATCCAAATAACCAAAGGCCCTATATTCTCTCTGATTTGGGATTGCTAACCCAAAACAAGGGAGATTGAGGAGGGGGATAATAGAATCCCATTGGATTAGACAAAAGGTAACAAAGAGAAGGGAAGGGAGAAAGGAATAGAAAAGACAGTAGAATTAAACAGACATAACTTTTCTATGTTCTTATATAAGTATATGACCAATGTAACTCCACACACTGGTACATGTTATATTCTATGTATGTGTGATATGTCAAAATACATTATACTGCCATGTACAACTAAAAAGAACAAATAAAAAAATTAAGTATTAGCAGATCACTAATCAGCTTAACTTCTCCTCCCCTTACTTTCTTTTCCAGGCTCCTTAGGTCGGCCTAGCTTATGCTGACAAGGAGCTTCTACTCTGGCTTTCATGGCCACCTGCATTTTCATCCTGGACCCAGTGTGCTGTTCAGTTGTATAGATTCAATCCTCCTTAGGTTCCAGCGTAACAGGTCCTTGACCCTGCGCCTCCAGTGACATCCACCTCCTCACACTAGTCAGTTCCTAATAGAGCTCTGCCCCATGCTCCAACATGGATCACGCCTGCTTTAAACATCTACTGTCATTACAAACATCTCTCACTGTGCCTCTAACCCTTGACTTTCCAAGTGTCTTTTGCACAAATCCCTCCATTTCTCCTGATTTTGAGGCCATCAGCCTTTTTCTGTCTCTCTTTACCTTCCTGCCAAGTCCGGGCTCCCTGGATGACCATTCAGTCAAACACTTAACCACAAATCTAGCCCCTGCATCTTCTGCCATTCCTCCCATGCCAAGCTCCAGATAGCTGTGGGCTCTATGCTGCCAGGGATTTCAAAATCATTTGACATCTAGAGATTTTACATTTTCCAGAATTTTCTACAATCACTCTCCACCTACCAGTTCTGTTCACTGAAATTCCATCTTCTCTAAACTTGACTTCTTTCCTTCATGTCTTAATGACACCTAATTTTCTACAGTTGCTATTTCAATTCTTGTTTACTCTCCTCGATCTCCTCTCTCACTCTCAGCAGATACCTCTCCTCTTGCTTAACAAAGAACGTGGAGCCTATTCAGTAAGAGGTCCTTTAAGTTATTTCCCTTGATTCCTTTACTCTAATTTTACTTATAAAATTGTAAGACCTCATTGTATTGTGAGTCTTTGATGGATGTGTATTCAAACCTCAACCCTGTGGTTTCTTGATTCTGACCCCAGCCAAGGTGTCAACATCTGGTTTGGTCATGTATGAAACATGGCTGATGATGCCCAACTTTAGATGTGTGGTTGGGAAAGGGAGGTGGAATAACATGGACTTGGCACAGAGCAGACAATCAGCAAGTGCTGTCTTCATTTCATATGAATCTAAAATACTAATCATTCACATATATTGAAAACCCATGCCACATCAGTCAACTTCCTGGTGTAATCTTCTTTGCCATTCCTTTGCCTGTCCTTTATATTTTTCTTCCTTCTACAGTTTTATATTATATGACCTTGACTTCAATTACCTATTTGATGCACATCTAAATGAGCTCCATCTAGTGTCTCATTCTAATGTTTTTAAAATTTTTTAAACTTCTTTTTGAACTACAGACTAAAAATCTACCATATTTCAAATTCAATCAAGAGCCAAACCAAAGCTCCTTTCAATTTAGGTCATTGTCCTCATGATCTCCCTGTGTGGCCCAATGGTGCCACCATTCATTCACTCAAAATTGTAGAATCATGTTTTATCTTTTATTCTCCAACATCTTGACCCCAGCAACCGTCACATATTTACCTCTGAACACGTTTCTCCTATCTCCCTGGCCTCAATTCCTCACCTCCTAATTAATCTTAAGTCCACAGATGTTATAATTCTGCCCCCACTGTTATGATGACATCAGTCCAACTAACATCACTAGCATCTTCCTGTTACAAAACCCCAGACTCATTTCAGGGGTTTCCTCCCCCCATTATATCCTTTCAGTAAAATGTGAATCTCTCTATCTCCCTCTCCCTTGTTTCCTCTACACACATATCCCTCTTACCTGATCTCTTCTCATGGCTATATCCCTCTGTTGTATATCTTACGACACATGTGACTAGGAGCTCCTTGAGATTAGAGGCCCAGTGTCTGCCTCACACATAGTAAGCAATAAGTAAATATCTGTTGAATTAATGAAAGTATTAATTCTCTTTCATATGAATGCTACCACTGCCACCATAATGGAGCCTCTCACCCAGTCTGTACCATGAGTTTCCTAACCAGCTGCCTTACTTCCTGTCTCCAAACATTTCCAATTGCTCACTGGTTTTTTGTTTTGTTTTGTTTTGTTTTTGTTTTTTGCCACTGTGGCCAAAAGACCTGACAAGAACAATTTTAAAGGAGAAAAAGTTTATTTGGCCCTCACAGCTTTAGAGGTCTCAGTCCATAGGTGGCCAATTCCATTTCTCTGGGCTCAAGTTGAGGCACAAAATCATGGTAAAAAAAGGTGGAGGGAAGCAACTCAGGATATGGTACCAGGAAGGAGAGAGAGATAACCCCACTCACCAGGGACAAAATATAAACCCCAAAGGCATGCCCCCAGTGACTCACCTCCAGCCATACTCCACCAGCCACCCAGTTAATCCCTAACATGGGATTAACGCATTGATTTTGTGAAGGCTATCATAACCCAATCATTCACCCCTAAACTTTCTTGCAGTGACTCATATATGAGCTTTTGGGGGAAGGGGCACCTCATGTCTAAACCATAACCTCACAAGATTAAACCAACTTATGAACCTGGAGTTCAAAGTCCTCATAGTAAGAATTCAACATTTCCTGCATGACCTTTAAGACTACTGTGTCATGACCCAACACAACACCAAGAAGAGTGGGGTGCTGTGTTGGTTTATGATCACATTCTTTGTGCTTTGATTTTCCTCCTCCTTCTGAATCTTTTATCCTTCAGGTCTACTTTCTCTATAATATCTTTCCTGACCCAACTTTAATGCATAAACCTTCAATATTTTAATACATATAACATAACACTGCTCATACTTTGATAAACTGTATGTCCAGCCTACTCTTATTAGTGATGAGCCTTATTGAGTGACCTAGTTTCAAGGTCCCTGAGAGGAAGAAGTATGCATTCCTTATCTCCTATTCTACCTCATAATGGGCTTTTAACAAACATTCAGTAAACTGGTAGTTGTATCATAAATTTCACAACTTCATATTTTTAACATGCCCACAAACAAGCTCAAGCTTGTCTAGGCAACCTGTCATACGTTCCCTATACTGTCTTTCTCTGCCTATGTCCTAATGACCTTCAAATGCACTTGTAAAAATCCTCTCACACTTTTTGTTAGTGTATCCCATTCCTAACCTTCAATCAAGGCACATGCTCTCTCTCCATCCCCTATCTATTTGGTTAAGCTGGCATCCTTAGAGGACCACACCCCCATGTGACTCTGTCTTGCTAGGGTCTATGAATATAACTGACTCTATTTTCCTGTGTCTCTCCTGTGTCCCTTTTGTGTCTACACTTGACTGACCTTGAAAGTACACAAAACAGTAATTGCTTAGCTGAGTCATACATGTTGAAATACTTTGTACCGAATCACCTCCCATTTTAAAAGCTCTCCCTTGATTCCAAATTTTTACTCCATCTTGGAGATTTATTCCAGTCTTCCCTTTCCCAGTGAAGCTGCCTGAAAGGATTATCTACAGGTGCAGTCCCTTCTCTCTTACTTCCTACTTTCTTCAAACTGTCTTCCATATTTTTCCTCGACTCAAACTGCCCTGACCAAAGTCAACCATAAACTCTTTGTGTTATATACAACAAAAGACACTTCTTAGTCCTTGCTTGACATTTCTGTTGATAGATGTCTTAAGCCATAACTCATCTGAGCTCTCTATTTACATACCCATTTCTTATTAGACATCATCACCTGGATGTCATAGTAGTAGTATCAAAAAGTAGAATGTGCCCTAGGTATTTGTCAAGTGAAGAACACTCCCCAAACTGCTCTTCTTTCTGGCTCAGATTAGTGTTTCTGGAAGTATTTTTACTCATACCCTCTTTTGAATAAATATGTAAAATCTTACAGTCTCCATGTATCAAATACATCTGAGACAGTTGCCCAGCACCTTACCCAGAGCCTTTTGTAGGCTGAGAATAACTTGCCTTCATCCTATCCCCATCAAAATCAAACCAAGACAGTTCTGTGGAATATTAACTTAAGATGTTGAAATCTTAACAATAGTAATTTTGCATGGACTTAATGTAAAATTATTCTAGGATATTAAATATGCTTTGGGGAGCAATAAACAGCAACCTGGAGACTACAGCATCCTGGTGAGTCACTCTCCCCTTCTACTGCTCATGCACCCATTGATGACCCAGTGGTAGATGCTCCCTAAGGCAGAGTGCTCTCTGAATGGTGTGACATTAGGCTGTAAAGTCTTTGCACGTTTCTGACCCCCTAAGCACAAGAGTGGTCACTAAATCAACACTTTGAACAAGTTAGAGAAAGACTTCAACAGAAATGAATTATTTTAAAACTTAGTTTATTCCTAGAATTTCGTCTTTCTGACCTCCATTGCCTCAGTCTGCTATCCTCCCTTTCCATTTCTAAGCCTTCTCCTTTCCTTGATTCAATTCTTTACATTTTCACTGCAATGATGATGGATTATGCTATTTCTATAGTCTTCTTATTTATGTATTTATTTGAGAAGACAAAAAAGTAACTCATTCACTTGTTAGTTTTCTGTGAAAAAATACAAGTGACAATCTCCTTGGCCATGTTGACTAGCCCAAAAAGAAAAACTAAGCTGTTTTTGAGGAAATCATTCAAGAAAAGTAGACAGGGCAGAACTCTGCTCTGTGCTTCAAGAGCCTTATATCTCTTTAGATAGGGCAAAGGGCAAAAGGGGAGGGAGGGGAGGGGAGGAGGGAGGAGGGGAGTAAAGATGGTGGAATGAGATGGACATCATTACCCTAAGTACATGTGTGAAGACACAAATGGTGTGACTTTGTGTATAACCAGAGATATGAAAAATTGTGCTCCATATGTGTAATATGAATTGTAATGCATTCTGCTTTCATATATAACAAATTAGAATTTTTAAAAATAAAAAAGAGCCTTATATCCAGGTCTGTTTCTCCAGAAGACAAGCAAAATCCTGAATTCATGAATGAATCTCAAAATTTCTGCACAATAAAGCTAGAGGGGAAGTCTTAACTTGCCCTTTGCTCACATCTTCATTTCACTATATCCTTGTGGTTTCCCCTTTTGAACTGTGAGGTCACTAAATGATCCCCAGGGATGAAGGACTTTGCCCTTCCTTCAGTCTGCAGGAAATGGAAAATAGCTGTGGGTTTGTTGGGAGTGTTTTCACGGCACACTTTTGACACTCTGCCTCTGTCTTTTCACCACAATGATCCAGGGTACATTTATTAAGAGAGCTTACCCTTCTGATGAAAGAAAGCATACATTATTAAATCTGCTCTTGTAACTGTCTTAGTGAGAGGAAAAAATTACAATCTTTCATACTGGTTGCAGAGCACTTTATAAGGAGTCTGTGAACATCAAAAGGCATTTATTTTTAGCCTCTAATTCATTCTTGAAGGACATACTCATTAGAGCTATGACAATGTAGGCAATTTTGGATGGCTGGCATATTTGACATCCCCTCCTAAAAGAGCTACGTTGACTGACAGTCAAGTTCAAGGCTCCAAGAGCCATGCAACATCAACTATTTAAGCCAAAATACAGAAGCAAAGCCCCCAAGAAACTTAAAAGAAAACGTATGCAGAAAATACACCAGTGTGCAGCAAATGAGTCTCTGAAGGCTTTCTGAACCTGGGGTTTCAAAAGGTTTTATAAAATGTTTCTCAATTTTCACTCCATGTTCCAAACTCAAAACAAATTTTATGTGTTGAGCCATTATAGTTGATTCATCCACTTCTCTCTTAAAAGAGTACATGGAAGCTGAACTGATAAAAGCCCTAGTACCTAATCACAGGATTCAATGTACATTATCACAAGTCGGAATCATTGTGATATTAAACCTGAAGCCTTGGTTTCTGTT
Organism: Callospermophilus lateralis; assembly: GCF_048772815.1. NCBI lineage: Eukaryota > Metazoa > Chordata > Mammalia > Rodentia > Sciuridae > Callospermophilus > Callospermophilus lateralis. The sequence goes on from NC_135314.1 coordinate 84,771,686, forward strand.
TTTCAGGATATTGGATGAGCCTTCTTTTCCTTTCTAAACATTAACATTCTATTATCATTTAAATAAATTTGACCTTGCTCATTTAATATATAAATATATAATTTAGTTTCCTATTGCAACATAAAATAGAATTCATGAGATATGCTGAAAAAGAAGATTCAAATTAATTTACAGAATTCTATTATGAGGTGAATTCTTTCTCCTTTTTTTCTCATTCTCAACTTCACCTCTCTCTCCATCCTTAACTTTGTGATCAAAGCTGTCCCTTAATTACTTGGCCTTGGCCCCATTCAAATAACATTTTCTGGAGTTTTGTTGTTTGTTTGCTTGCTTGCTGGTTTGCTATAGAACCTTGGACTCAGTCATCAGGTTAGCTATAAGTGAAAAAGTAATAAAATCACTTGTAATGCCTGCTGATGGACACTCTCCTTGAGTCCTCCTTAAAGTCCCAGAGAAGAGTATTCTGTCAGAATCAAGTGCCTGAGAAACCAAAAGACTGGTATGTTTTTCCCTAAATCAATGTGTATAATGGGATTATTTCAATTGCTACATCATCCTCATTACTACTAAGTAAGATAAGAACAGTTACCCAGAAGGCTTATGGGAATGTGCTAAGCATGGCACTGGTCTTAAATATGCAAGTTTAGTTTTAGGAGCTAAAATACTATACTCTTCCTATATAATAGAGGCATAAGTTACTATATAATATATATGTTCCTATATAATAAAGAGGAAGAGAGAAAAGGGAATCCAGGAATGGAAGAAGATGTTCAGAGAAGCTGGGAGGAGCATGAAGGAAGGTCAAAGAGAAGACCCTCCAGTTTTAGCAAGCTAACAAGGCACTTTGCAGAGTATTCCATAGGGACATTATGGGGTTTGGTATGGGAAAGGCAAAGTAAACCCTCCCAGCTCCCTCTCAGTAAAGTCTTCAGGGTCTACTCCCTTTTCTTTAAAAGTGGATTCTCTTAGAGAAATTCAAAGAAGATATGAGGTCTATGATTCTGGATTGGCCTTGGGCAAGAAGCAAGGTGTATGTTGGAGGCATACATTGACTGCATAATAAAGGTGAGCTATTGAATCCTATGTTCTTGCATTTTTTTCAATGTAAAATACGGGTAGAAATAGCCAGCTTCAGTGTTGTTGTGAGGACTAGGAATAGTGTGTATAAAATGCTCACAGGATGAAAGTTACCCTTCTGATGATTTTTTTCTTCCATTTTTGTTTTAGCTGCTGAAAACCTTCATCCAAATTTGTGACTTAAAATTTTTTTTAATGTTTTTAAATGCATGACCTTCATATATACATGGTTCCTTTTTTCTAAGTCTTAAACTAACATATTTTTCTCTATTCTAATTATTTGGTTACTATATCTATGGCATTATATTACAACCTGCATCAAATAACTTACAAAAGGTGGTGCTATAAGATGAATTAATTTTATGTTTATTATGTTTCCCTATTCTGAACTTTAGGACATGATGGGATTGGCAAATTTTCCTCTATTTTAGATGTTGCTGCCGTGTTTACAGCTTTGTAGGGTTGTGTGATCATTAATTGGAGTGGTCTTGACGTTCATAAAAAAAAAAAAAAAAAAGCTTTCCCATAACTGGACCCCTTTGTCATCAAAAGTTGGCTTCTTTCAAGGTTTAGTAGTGAAGTCACTACTTGGTCTGGTCTTTGTCATTATGTCATCACCAACTAAGCTGACTAAACACAACTACCATATTCATACCAAAAAGTACATCCCAAAATGTCTGCTTAGCCCAACGAAGGCAAAAAAACAATGCAAAGGGCAGATAAGAGTCCTTTTGACACCCAAGGAAAGTGAGGCTCAAAACTGCCTGTATCAACCCAGAGGCAGCATCAATATAGACTGGAGTTAAAACCAAGCCAACCATTCTTATGCACCCCTTAGAAAACTTGTACTAATCAGTCAAGCAACCTGTAGCTTGTAAGGACATAAAAGCATGGGCACATTTCCTGGACCCGGCCTGAGATGATAGTGAACAACCTTCCGTAACAGCTCCTACAGAGCTCAAGTGGGGCCCAGGACCACATTGGGAGGAATGAGCTTCATGAGCCACCTCTTCACTCTTGCTAGTCTGTGAAAATTGTAAAACCTCCAAGCGCTGCTGTAATGGAAAAGCTACCACAAGCTCATAGTCTTAACTTCATAAGAAAGAAAACTAAACCTAAGGTTAATCTCAGATGCTTCAGAGTTTTCACAAATGTGTCACCCTTTTCCTTTCCCCTGAAAACTTTTGAAGACACCTCAGAGATCTAGTTTCCCAAACTTTTCAGGAGTGGTTGTTTGCTGGCTTGGCTTCACAAAGACTGCAGTGTGTCATTTGTCAGTTATTATATGTAGGAATGGGAAGGCCTGGAAGCAAAGATTTGAGATGGTTCCTCTTACCCCAGTAGTCAAGTGGGAATTAACTAGCTCTCCAGTTCCCCCAAATGCAGGTGTTAATGTTTAAACTTAGGCTGAGGGAAAGAAGAAACCATTGCTCTACTAACAACAGCTTCAGAACAGTTAATACTGAATGAATTGAACTGAGCAAACAGTTAATCCTTAATAAGCTGAGAAAGTAGGCCTGACACCTATTTCTCAACACTGTCTTGAGATACCAAAGCACTGCCCACCGATATATGGTACCTCTAGCTCTTGCCGTAAGAGCTTAAAGATAGCATGGAAGAGAAATTCTGCAAAATGTCTATAAGATTGACTAGACATGAAACTAGTAAGCAAAACACAAAGTTTTACTGCCCAGGTACTAGTTTGGATTAGCAATAAAACAGTTACATACACACCTAAATAATAAACATTTTTTTTCCAAAATAAAAAGTAAACAGCAATACTATTATTTTAACAGCAGTCTTAATTTAACAACAATCATAATTGAATAAAAAGAATGAAAACAGTAGAAAAAATTGATATAATAAGTGAAAAGAATCACTCAAACAAAACTTCTTTTATATATTGCATTTCTCTATCAATCTAAGACTGAAGGCAATAGGTACAATGGCACAATTGCAGATAGATCATTTAGAACATCAAGTCCATGTAGACAACTCAACAATCCAACTTGCTTTTTTCCAGGAAGAAACATACTCAGCTCCATCAAGAATCACACCTAGAGACTTTACTTTTCTCCCCACCCCCTCAGGTTCCAGTGATCTGTTTTGTAGCGATTACTGTGAATCAGAAGTAACAACAACCTTGAAATTCCAATACCAATACCAGCCAATACCCCACTGCCACCCTTTTGGCAGCTTGCCAGGCCTGCTATTTTAAAGCCAGGCATTAGGAGGCAGCAAATGGCTCAAAACCACAGGCAAAGATAAATGTAGGAAGTTGGAAAAAGAGACCAAAGGCTGTGAAAGCAGGGAAAACAGACTTCATCTGAAACACAAAGTTTTAGAAATTCAAATTTGATATGCGGAACAGTCAGAAGGGAGAGGGGCTGGCCCTCATAAAGACCCTTTGAAATTATCTGGATCCCCATTCCTCATTTCATCATGGGAAAAAAAAAACAAAACACCTGACAGTCACCTTAAGGGTTAAACAACATAGCACTGACTTGGTTTCATTTATTCAATCTGGTTTTATTCTTGGCTCCAGAAACAAGTATCTCATGGTTGCCTGTATGGAATTCTCAGCTCCCACTTGCTGTAGTAATACGAGCACAAATGCAAATACTGTTCCAGTCATCACGGAGACATCAGAACTGATTTTGCCCCATATTGCTTCATTCTGAATAAGGCATTTACATATTTATAGCACATACCAACGTTACTTAGAAATGCTAGTGCTGTATCTATGTTAAAAAAAAAATACTTGTGGCATGTACTCTAATCCAGAGTATCATGTCTTCAGATAATATATGTCTGTCTTATTTTTAAGACTTTGCACTTTCCCAAAGGGGAAAAATATTTTTAAACAAAGCTTTGTTCTTTCAATTATAATTAATAAATAATTAATGAAATTAAATTTTAAGAACCTTGCTTAAACTACCTTAGAAATTGTTTGCTTTATCGTATCAGAAGAACTCTTGCCTCCCTCAGGATATTTATTTAGAAGAAATAAGCTCACATAATTTAAGGGAAATTTTATTTCCAGAATAAATAGGTCTTTAGAAAACATGAATACTATGAACCAAAATCATAAATATATGATGAATATTTTGTGGAACATAAAACAAAAAAACTTAACATTCTCAAGATAGTTCCCTGAAATTTTTACATTGTTTCTTAAACTCTTGTGTCAATAACATATATATTCTATGCCACACAATACTGAGCTATCACAGAATGTGCAGAATAAAATAGTGAATAACACATGCATTTCCTCTATAGTAATATTGTAATGAACAGTTAAATCAAACCAAAAGTAATTTATATCAAACACTGCAAATATTGCACAAAACCTATTTTCCTTCAAGGCATGCATATAACTCCAAACTCCTCCAGTAAGCAAATTTCAGCTATATTACAATTAACTATTAACAGTGATTGAAGAAAATATCCCTCATAACTTACTATTTTTAAGAGGTCTATGCCATCCTTCTGAATTCAAAAGGGTGAAGAAGAATCACCATCACGAGGAAATCTAGCAGGCAAAAAGAGGGAAAATAGCAAGTGTTAGTTGTCTGAAAATCAGCATCTTCAGGTTTTCTTGAGGTACTTCCCACAAGATCCCAAAGCAAAGAAGAAAAAGAAAAAGTTGGAGAAAAACATCACACACATCACAAGCCGACTTTCTCCACAAACCCATGCAGCTCCAAACTTTAAAGGCTCAAATTGTTGAGCATCCCGATGGAACAAATATCCGACTTCGGTATCACTGGTTACGTACACATTTTCAATAAGACGAATGCATCTCCAAAATTATGGTGACTTTAAATGTCTTATCCAGATCTTCCCCCTGTTTGTCTCCCCTTCTCCCTTTTCCATTCACATTTTTCCTCCTACAAAATGCACATAGGTCTGTTCTTCCTTGTACCCCGAGTCAGGCCTGGCTTTGAAATGCATTTCAATCTCTCAACACAGACTGCTTTCATTGCCTTTAGAGTCCCACTAAGGCCCAGCTTTAAAAGCTACTGATTCTTTTTTTCTTTAGCCTTCCTCACAAAGGAAGGGTATTTTGTAAATTACCAGCTCGTTCAGATCAACAAAAGGTACTTTCATAGAAAGCCCCATTTGATTTTGCTCAAATTTGATTACAAGGATGGAGAAAAGGAAAGGAAGTCAAAAAGAAAAACCCCAGATGGCTTTTTCATTCATCTCAGTGAATGAGCTTTATCTGTGCCTTTTGAAACTGTAGCAGTGGAAAAGCATTTCTGTTGGCTTAAAAAACTTGACAAAAATTATTGGTTTGCCATTTCTCATGTAACAGCCATTGGGAACTGGATGAAAAGACTTTTTCATGGGATCGCCTGCTTGGATCAAAATAATGGAGATTAGGTATTTCATTATAAATTACAGTGGGAGATAGAGCAGGCTGTCATATTAATAGCAACCTGCTCATGGCCTTCAATGGTAGCTATTCTCCTAGACAAAGGACCAAGGGGGTTGTCTATTGAACTTGTACTTTAGGCCTGATCAATTTTCTATCATCAAGGCAAAAGGTGAGATGACTAACAAAGGAATTCACACATGAGTGACCTCATAAGCCTACAGATAAAACAGCTTAAAGAAGCAAAACACATCCTGAAATTATGGATGATAAACTATATAAAGAAGGCCGAGTATGAGAGTGGGAGAGGAAAGAGCAATGGTCTATAATTCTCCTCTCTCTTCTTGGCCAAATGGACACATTAAAAGCTACTTGTTTTCAGCTGCAGATAATTGCAACGTTTGGTTTGCAGTGGTCTGCTATAAATCCTTCAGCCCAGTTTTTCTTTTTTTTTTTTTTTTTCCCTCAGCAGTTTCAGTCATTTCATTCGCTTTTAACAATGGCATTGTGTTCAAGACAAAGCTTCTACCAAGAGTCACACTTAAAAATAAAAATGAAAAAGAATCCCAAGCAACACAGTGGAGTGCGTGTTTGTTATGTGCTCCAGGTTATCTCAACTTGTCTACTTTTCAGAATCTAAAGCAATTCAGTCTAAGCAGTACCTGCCACTAAAAAAAAAAAACACAGAATCTTAATGAAATTCACTGAAGCATTTGATTCGATGAAGATTTGCTTCAGAACATAGTGATGACAGAATACTAATTCAAAGAACCAGTGAAAGATGTGTGGTTAATTTTCATGCAAACACAAGGAATATTTTAAATTCCTAATCAAAGTTGTCCACATCGCTGTAGAAATTATTAAAATTTTCTTTGCCATAAAATTTTCCTCAACTTTTCTAAAAAGGTGGCAAGCAGGGTATCATGCAGATTTCTACCCACTAGTTTTAGTATTCCTTTAATTCGGGATGATAGTAGAAAAATTATCTTCCAGAGATAAAAAACCAGGGTTTCCAAATGTTACTGTTACTTGGAAATGCAGATGTAATATAGCATCTTATATACATTACATTGGCTAAAGCTAATGAAAAGTAAAAATATATGTGAGTAGGATGTATTTTATCATGCTATTTTTTAAACCAAAGAGTAGTATAAGATTATTAATGTAAAAGGACTTCCAACTGTCTAAAAGCTCAAGAAAATACCATAAATACCACCCATGACAGTAGCTGTCAAAATAAGGCCACATTTTGATAGGCACCCCTGACAGGTGTAATGACCCCCAAATCTTGGATACAAGCAATCTTAGTATATGCTCACAGCCTCTCAATTTCACACATGTAATGATGGTATAAGGAAGTCCATTTTTGTATGGATCAGGAAAATGAGGATATAGTATTATCCAATGTATATATACAGATGACTCCACATTTATATATAATTGCACTTCCTTTATTGTCAAGGAAGCCCTGAATCCTTGGACTATTTTAATCATTTGGTGGGATCTCAATGTTACTAAAGCATAATTAAATAACCCTAATGGGAGTCAGGGGTCCTGCTATGGTGTACATATGAATTGGTATGAACTTTCTAGAGGGAAACTAAACAACATACTTTAAGAGCTTAGAAGTCTTCATAGCTCTTGACCTATTTATTTTACCTAGATAGCTTCTCAGTAGAAACTCAGAAATGCAAGTGATGATCTCACCCCCTACCACACACACACATACACACACACACACACACACACACACACACACACACACCTATCATACAGTGAGTCAGACAGAGTACTAGTTAGGATTACAAATTCTGGAGCCAGACTAGTTGAGTTCCAATCACAATCTGACCAATTTCTAATTATAAACTTATGTAATTGAGTGTTAATCTCTCTATGCTTCAGTTTTCTCACCTGCAAAATGGGGATATCAAAAGTGTTGTGACAGCAAGGGAAACAATCAACTGAGTGCAGACCTTCTACAGAATGGTTTGCAAACCATACATGTGGCAAGGGGTTGATATCCAGAGTACATAAGGAACTATAGCCAAAAACAAACCAGATTCCCCAATTTAAAAATAGGTAATAGATCCAAACAGACATTTCTCAAAAGAAGGACATACAAATGGCCAAAGGACACATGAAAAAAAAAGGCTCAGTATTATGAATCATCAGGGAAATGCAAATTAAAACCACAATGAATAAGTAAGAATGGCTATTATCAAAAAGAGTAAGGATAACAAGTGCTGGCAAGGATGTGGAGCAATGAGAACCCTGTACGCTGTTGATCTGAATTTAAATTAGTACAACCATTATGAAAAACAAAATGGAGTTCCTCCAAAAATTAAAAATAGAATTACCATATGATCCAGCGATCCCACTACTAGGTAGTGAAATGAAATTAGTAAGTTGAAGAGGCATGTGCACTCCTATCATTTCAGCACTATTCACAACAGCCTAGAAATGGAAACTACCCAGAGATAATGGTACATACACAGGGCACATCACCATATGATGATGGTACAGTGGAATACTATTCATCCACAAAAAGAATAAAATTCTGTCATTTGCAAAAACATGGGTAGAACTAGAGATCTTTACATTAAGGGAAATAAGCCAGGAAAGAAAGACAAATTCCACATTATTTTACTTATATGTAAAAACTAAAAAAGTTGATCTCAAAGAAGTAGAGAGTAGAATAGTGGTCACTAGTGAGGGAAGAGGGTGTAGGGAGAATGGGAAAGGTTGGTCCATGGATACTGAAAGAACAACCGGACAAGGCTCGTCGTCAGGGAAGTGCCCATTATTGAGGAACAGTTTCATAGAGGGGGGGTGGTGGTGGTGGTGGTGGTTTGACAGTTATGACAGTTTGACAGTTGGCACGGGGCACTTTCTGATTGGTGGGTAAGGATCATGAGAGTCAGCAGGGCTAGTCTGATTGGTGGGTAAGGATCATGAGAGTCAGCAGGGCTCACTATTGGGCAGCTCTTATTGGGGGATGGGGAAGTTAGTAGTTTGATTGGTGGGTAAGGATCATGTGAGTCAGCAGGGCTCATAGTTGGCCAGCTCTTCCTGGGGGGGGGGAGATGGGCAAGTTAGTCTTTGGAGCCAGGGTGACTCCCAACATTCCCCCCTCTTTGTTATTAAATGAGAGTGGGCGTTGACTCATTCTGGCTGCTTACTGCTAAGATGGGGCAGCTTGGGAGAATCAGAGAAGAGGGAAGTAAGGAGCCCCCACAAGAGGGCAGAGAAGACCGGTATAACTTCAGGAACCAGATCAACGAAGGTTCCTTGCCACCACAGATCCATGATGATGTCAGTCCATTTGGTATAGGTCTCGACTGGAGGTATCATCAGTAGCCAGGAGTTGGTAATTCCCAAGCAGAAGCTGGTTAAAAGCTTGATTAGAAATTTTACCCACCTGAGTCTGAATGAACTTTATGATAAAGGGAAGGAACAGGCACATAAGGAGGACAACACACAACGAACGATCCCACTACCGGCCAGATCCAAGCAAGTAGTAAGGAGGAGAAGGGAGTCTGCTAGAGGGGGCCCTTAGGGTAGCCGCCAAGTCAGTGAGTTAGACAATGTTTTCTTCCACAAGGCCTGATTCATTAACATAGGGAGTCTAGGGATTCAGCAGTGGATGTAAGTGCATCTTCAAGAGGGGCTAATCAGTGGTGGTTGCAAGGCGGGTAGGGGCCAGAAATGAGGGGGAGCATTAGGAGAACCCATTTATGGAACATTCTCAGGTATTGGGCTAAGAACGTAGACACGGGAGAGTTGGAGCTTGAGGGGATCTTGTGGGGAGGGATGACATGAGTTGGTCTGATGAAGGTGTAGGAGCGCCGGGCCTAAGCCTGGAAATGTGAATCCATGGGGTAAGTTGGTTATTAGACAGCGTGAGTTTGGCCACCGAGGGAATGCACATAATCACCTGAGCAGGACTCTCCCAGTTTGGTTTTAGAGGGGGCTTTTCCCCTGGTGGGCAATAGTAAACAAGTTGAGCAGGTGTTAAGGAGGTAGGGTTTTGAGAGAGACTGGGGTCAGGAAGGAGCCAGTCTTGATAGCGCCAGAGTTCAGAGCGTAGATGGAAGAGGAGGGACAGGACATAGGTTAGGCAATCTGGGACGAATGGCCATACATGACTTCAAAAGGTGGGAGATTAGAAGGCCATCTTTGGCAAGGCCCTAATGCGCAATAAAGCCAAGGGGAGCACCTTTACCCAGTCCAGGCTTAATTCCATGGTGAGCTTGGTGAGGGGCTCTTTAAGGGACCAATTGGTCCTTTCTACCTTTCCGGAAGCCTGGGGGGCAGGCTTGGAAATGCCAAGGGAGTGATAGCATATGAGCCAGTCCCTGAGTTATCTGTGAGGTGAATTCTGGGCCATTGTCTGATTGGATAGAAGTGGGCATCCTGAAATGGGGGATTATGTGAGTAAGCAACAGATTAACTACCGTAGAGGCCCGCTTGTTAGAACTCGGGGCATGTTGGTGAAATCCATCTGCCAGTCTGCAGCCGCGGTATGAACACGGGCCTGATCGTGGGGAAAGGGTGAAAAAGGAGTGAAGGAAAGTAGCCAGACTCTGTGGACTAGAATGGAATAGAGAGTGAAAAAACTGGAAGAGTTGTTGGGGATCTCTGGGCCGATCCCCGGTGGTAACGAAGAGTAGCGGAGAGGAGGTAAAGCTCTGTAGGGCGGCAGACAGAGCCGCTTGATCGGCCTTGGAATTCCCCATAGTAAGGGAGGAGTCAGTTTGGTGGGCCTTGCAAGGGATTATTCCCAGTGGGAAGGCAACCTGGAGGCTCGTAGTAGGCCAGAAATAAGTGTGGAATTAATGACTGCCGTCCCTCTGGTGGTCAGTAGCCCCCTTTCTTTCCAAATGGCTGCATGGGAGGGAGATCAGGATATGGAAGACGTATTATATAGGAAGAGGGTTTTTCCCTCCACTAGCTCGCATGCCCTTGTGGCAGCTATGAGTTCAGCTTGTTGGTTGGTGGTATTGGGTGGGAGAGGTTTTGCCTCTGTGATGGATGAGAGGGATACGACAGCATACCCCGCCACTTTAACCCCTTCGTGTATAAAGGAGCTACCATCTGAGAACCAGACGAGGTCCGATGAGGGCAGGGGTCCCTCAGAAATGGTGTTAGGGCAGGGTAAAATTGTTTCTAATACCTCCAGGCATTTGTGGACGGGATCTTGTGAGGGAGAAGATGGGAGGAGGGAGGTAGGGTTTAATGGAGAGCAGGACTGAAAAGAGTTGGAGGGATTTTCAAGGAATGAGACAAGGAGGAATAGAACTCTGGAAGGAGAAAGTGACTGTAGCCCCTTGTAAGTGAGGAAATCCTTTAGATGGTGAGGAGATGAGATGGTTAGCGGGGAGCCAAAGGTAAGCTTGTGTGCTTCTTTCTGGAGGTCATGGATCACTGCTAGGGCTCTGAGGCATGGGGGCCAGCCCCTGACAGCGGGGTTGAGCTATTTGGATAGGTAGGCCACTGTGAAAACGCCCAGACTTTGTCCCTGTTTTTCATGTACATAGAGGGTGAAGGGTTGGGAGAGGTTGGGGAGATGCAGGGCGGGTGCCTGGAGGAGGGACTTTTTAAGGATTGTAAAGGGCTTCCCTACTGCTGAGGGTAGGGGTTCATTTTGGGGGCCCTTGGCCATATTATATAGCGGCCTGGCGAGGAGGGAGAAATTAGGAATCCAGCCCTGAAGTACCCAACCAAACCCAAGAAGGAAAGTATGTCATCTTTGGTCTTTGGTGTAGGTATAGACACAATAAGCTGTTTTCTGTCTACTTTATGTGACCTTTTTACATGCTATTTGGCCCTTTTGTGGAGAGGCCCGATATCCCTTTAAGTAGGAGAACTGTGTCATCTGTTGAGCGCCCTTTGGACGGGCTAGAAGAACTTGTAGAGGTTTGCAAGAGGTGCAGAGAGCAGGATTGGATCACAGCAAGAAGAAAGCCTGCACATAAGCGATCTCTACCCATTTTTTTTTAAAACGCTCACAGTAATTGTAGAGATCCCTTAGAATGGAGGGATCCAGGAACCCAAAGAGGGGCCATCTGCTTTGGTTGTCTAAGGGATAAGTGGGCCAGGCCTGGGTGCTATATTTGATCCAAGAGGCATTGTAGGGGAGAGTCAACCGACAGAGAGGACACATTACCCATGTAAGGAGGAGGGAAGAGGACGCAGAGAAGGAGGAAACTGATTTATTGGCAAAAGGGGTGTCCCTGCTAGAGCCCAAAATCAGGAATGCCTAAGTGGCAGGTTTGAGCTGCGGAGATTGATTGTCACCAAATCCTGACAGTCTAAGCTCTCGTCTTGGATGGAGCCAGAGCCATGGGAGACCTTAGCCAAGGCTTTTTGGGATCCCTCCTGGAGAGGCCGGATACTCCCAGGGCCAGAAAGAGGGGAGAGAGAGAGGCAGGGCAAGAGAGAGGAAGGGGAGGGTAAGCATCTCTCTAGCAGCCGAGTTCAAATCTGCCCAAGGAAGGAGTCCCTGAGGGCCACCGTAGTCTTAAAGGCTGTGGTGGGGTTCTTTCCTCCCCGCAGGTGGGCAAAGAGATTTGCCAGATGATAATCAATATATTGCAAGAGGGTGGATTCAGGGCACTGGGGGTGAAAAGATTGGAGGTCTTGTGATTCGGGGGCAAGGGGAATGGAGAAAAAAGCATCCTTTCTATGACTGAGAAGTAGGTGGCAGTGTGGGGGATCTGAGACAGCAGGGTGTATGGGTTGGGAGCCAAAAGATGTATGGACCTAACGGAGGTGTTGATGAATCGTAGATCCTGAACTAAGCGATAGGACCCGTTGGACTTTTTTACCGCTAGTATGGGAGTATTGTAAGGGGAATGAACAGGACAGAGGTACCCCTTGCTAAGAAGGTCTGAATAGTAGGTTGTAGGCCCAGAAGAGGTTTTGTGGACAGGAGGTATTGAGCCTGATTGGGGAAGGTGTTGGGATCTTTGAGATGAATGTTAACTGGTGGGCAGGAAACGGTGGAGGGGGTGTGGGTCCCATACAATCGGGCCAACCAGGTTCGTAGGTAAGGAGTCCTTTTTAGTATGGTGATTCATGTCTTCTGCCAAAAGGGCCAGAAAAGATGAACAGGCCGATTCTGGGGCCTGACTGATGCCAGGATCCCGGATGTTGACTGTTGTATTGAGCAAAGGAACTGGACATTGGGGCATAACTAGGAATGTCTAAGAGAATGGGAAGTTGTCTATGGAACAGAGTAATAGGGGAGTCTTTCTTGGATAGATGGTCTTTCCTCCTACCCCAACAATAGGAGAGGTGGACGGCACTGTTTGCCCCCAGAATTCTGTCAGGACTGAGAAGGTAGCCCCGGTGTCAAGAATAAGTCAACCTTGCGTCCACCCACCTGAATCCGCACCCTGGGTTCCTGTCTATTGATCGTTACGGCCTAGGACAAGGACCCAAGTGTCTGTCAATTGATTGCCATGCCCAGAAGGTTGGAGGGTTCCCTAGTCATAGGCCTCCTATGGGATCTAGGACAGTCAGAGCCCCAATGACCTTGTTGTTGACATTTAATGCATGGGGTACGCGGAGTGTGTGGTGCAGGGCATGCCCTGGCCCAATGTCCCTCCTTGCCACACTTGAAGCAGGCACCCGGGGGGGTTTTGACCTGTGGTGATAGGCAGCGACCCGAGGAAGCACCCTGCAGGGCCTGGGCGAGCATCTGAAATTTTGGGACCTACTGCTGAAGGGCTTTTGTAAGCCAATCCAGAAATTAATTAATTTTTGGAAATTGACAGCCTTACATGCCGCTTTTTTGAGCCCAGCAATAATACATGCGGAGAATCGGTCCCTACTCTGTATGCCAGCTTGTGTATTATAATCCCAGTCGGGAGTTTGATCTGGGGCAGCAAGTGGCCCTGGAAGGTGATTGGGATTAACTCGGTGAGTTTCATCCGCATGGGCTCTGGCAAGTTCCCAGACTCTGGTACGTTCCTCAGGAAGGAGAGTATTAGCCAATAACATATATATATCATGGTGAGTGAGGCTATTAGCCTGGAGGACCCATTGAAACTCTCTATGTAAGAGGTGGGATCTGTGGTGAATGAGCCCAACCTTCGCTCAAGCTGCGTGAGGTCATTCATAGAGAACCGGACATGTACCCGCATAATGCCCTCAGGTCCAGCAACCTGTCTTAAGGGGGCCATGGTTTGTGGGACTAGGGGCGGGACCTAGTTTGGGGGGGACTAAAGGTGTCGGCCGAGTCAGGGGAGCACCTGAGGAGCTGGATGGAGCCAACGGGGGAGGTTGGTAGGGAGGGGGTTCACCTGCTGGATAGGTAGGGGTGAGAACGAAGAGAAAAAGCCTCAACATAGGGATCTCCTTCCACTTTTTTGAGCGCTCGCAGAAGTTAAACAGATCTCTGAGAATTGCAACCGGGTTCCAGAGAGTCCACTGTGACCATGAAGGTCGTGACGGGGTGTCTTCTCTCCCCAAGATTGGGTGTCAGAGGTTTGCCAGATGACCACGGTCAAAGCCCCTGCGTATAGCTCTTCTGAAGTTGGATACCCGATAGGGGAACTCACCTACTGAAGAGCCGGTGTTGTGTGAGTAGCAGCGCTCGAAAGAGTGGACGAGGACGGCAAGCCTTGAGAGAGGGGGCCCTCGAGCAGCGAGGAATTCCCCCTCCCGGGTTTTGGCACCAATGAAAGAACGACCGGACAAGGCTCCTCGACGGAAAGTGGCCGTTTATTGAGGAACAGCTCTGCATATTTATGGGGGGTGGGGCAGTTCAACAGTTACAGTTTAACGGTTTGACAGTTGGCACGGGGTGCTTTCTGATTGGTGGGTAAGGATCATGGGAGTCAGTAGGGCTCACCATTGGATGGTTCTTCCTGCCGCTGTCTCTGGGGATGGGGAAGTTAGTCTTTGGAGCTGGGGCGACTCCCAACAGATACTAAGTTAGAGTAAGCCAGGAACAGGTTCTGGTATGCTATTGCACCCTAGGGTGACTATAGATAATAATAAAGTGTAGAACATTTCAAAAAGTTGGAAGACAGGATTTTGAAAGTTGTCACCAGAAAGAAATTTAAAATATTTGATGAAACAAATATATGTAATTTGTAAATATTACACAATGTATACACATATCAAACACTACCTAATACCCCATAATACTCTATTAATATAATTTTATGTTTCTATGTATCAGTTAGAAATCAAAATTTCAAAAAGTGCTTTCTAGAGGGAAATTGAACACAAATGAGTTAATATATGGAAAGCACTGATCAGCACATAGTAAATATTGAAAAAGTATTAGATATTATTATAAATGCTCTAAACCAAAATAACTTATAAGTTATGATATATAATAGAATACACAATGATGATTAAAGAACATATTTTCAAGTAATTCTTAAGTACATGGAGAAATATTTATACTAAGTAAAAAAAATCAGAGTGTACAACTATATATTATATAATCTCAAAGACATATAAGTGTACATATGCATCAAAAGTGGCAATCTAATTTATTATTGAATCATGTAATTTTAAGTGATTTACTTTTCTATGTTAGTTTATGAAGAAGGAAGAGAATGAGGAGGTACTCCAAAAAAGCATACAAAGTCACCTAATAGAGGTAGGCCAGACTAAAGGGAAAATCAAAATCTATGCCTAAGTTGACTTTGGTGAGCAGCACTAAAATCTGGAAATGATAAGTATTTCCAAAACTGGCAAGTAAGCTTAAACTCTAAAATTTTAACAAGTAAAGTCCAAATGGATCCACAAAACTTCCTGTCCTAAGAAGCTGTCCGTATATGGTTTGCCAAAGGCATCTGTCAATGAAGAATGCAACAAAGTGACCCAAGAGTGAACTTGGGAGTCGTGAGCATACCAACAGTTACAGGTTAAAAAAGATTGACAGAACCAAGAGTTCGTGTTTTGAGAAGATAGAGGGGAGAAAAACACAAACACGGTAAGCACAGATAGCTTCAGTCCAATCAGTTAGGGACAACAGACAATGTCAGCCAATCCTGAGAAGCTTCCATAGCAGGTCCTTCCATTCCAGGGGCATCTGAACTGAGAGAGACTGGGTTTCAGCCCAGAGAAGGACTTTCCATGTGAATTCTAGGAAAGGAGAGTCAGGCCAAGAAGTAGGCACTTCTCCATCTTATTCTTTCTTCCTAACCACAGGGGACCAAGAACCTGATGACAGGAAGCAGATGCAGAAGAGAGCAGAGCTTGTCCTTCATCCCTGCTCATCCCTCAGTCAAGCCTGAACAAGGGGGTGGGAGAAGAGAGAAGAGGAAGCGTCTCAGGGTGTTTAATTGGACTGGACTAGTCTTTAGTAACCAAAAGTAACTAGAAGGCTATGGAATCCCCCAAGATATTAACAGCCAGGAATATAAACAGAGTTATAGGTGAGGAAAAAAGAGAACTGAATTCAGATTGCTCAGTACATGAAATGTTGAAAGAAAAAAAAAAACTATCCAATCTAAGTGCTAGGCTTTTCAAGAAGTTTTAATAAAAAGCAAAGTTCAAGAACATGAAAATATCATGATTCAGCATTTGCATTTCTGGGGTATATAACCAAAAGAGTCAAAAGCAGGGGTCCATATCCATGTTTATAGCAGCTTTATGCACAATAACCAAAAAGTGAAGGCAAACCAAGTGTCTCCTGATGAATGGATAAAAAATAAAAATACATATAATGGATTATTTATTATTCAGCATAACAAGAAAATTCCGACACACTTTGTAACATGAATGAACCTTGACATTATCCCAAGTGAAATAATCAAGTTAAAAGAATAAGAACAGTTCAATTCTTATATAACTTATATGAACATCTCATATAACTTATATGAGATGCTTTGAGTATTCAAATCCAGAGACAGAAAATAGCTAGCGATTGCCAATAGGTAGGGGCAGAGGGAATTTAGAGTTGAATACTGGGTGTAAAGTTTGAGCTTAGGAAGAGGAAAGAATTCTGGAGATAAGTAGCACTGTTGGTTGCAAAACAATGTGAATGTGCTTAATTCCACGAAATGTACACTTAAAAAATAGTAAATTTTATGTTTTATATATTTTACTACAATTTAATATATATATATATATAAAATAAAAATAAAAAAATAAAATAAAATAAATATGTATATATTAAGAAGTTGCTTCCTAAACTCAAGTCTTCGATCTTATTTTCATCCACTATAGCTTAGAAAGAGGAAGAGAAGGTGAGGAAGAAAGAAAAGGAGGAGGAAAGGGAAAAGCTCTTTTGCATAATCAACTACTCAATCTGTACATTTGACTCAGATGTCAGAAGGGACAAAAAAAGATAAAATCCAGGCAGCAGTTCTGCTGACCTGGTTGTATGCCCTGGGGCTGGACTTCAGCAACTGGGAAGAAGAGGTATCATTCTGTAATTCATCTGCCAAGAAGGAACATATTTTATTCATTTTCAGGATGGCTCTGTATGTGTCAACTGGCCTTGGAAGACAGCCAGCTGGTATGTGGACAGTTAAGAATGGACATTTAAATTGAATGGTAGAGTTGGTTATGTGCTGTTTTTAAGTGGCTGGGCCCCTGGCTCTCTGGGCAAAACTTCATCTTGGAGTTTCAGCGGCACTGCAAGCCCATCACATACACACATACACACATACACAAAGTTGTGTCGTCTTCGCATACTTTTTTCTAGCACTAACGCATCCAGCAGTACATTAACATACACACATATAACTCACCTTACTGAAGCATGAGGAAACAGAACCATCCTAGGTGATTATATAATTGGCATAATGTGAAAACATAGACTTTTGAGACAAATAATAAATTGACCAAATAATAAAATGAGACAAAATAAATTGACCAGTTCTACCAACAATGTACTCTTCACTTGTCATGGCTCCAGGGAACCCACTCAAAGCCAACCTCAGCAATTTAGCAAGCCCCTAAGGCTTTCTACCTCTCTGTGTTTCGTATCTAAAATGTATATTCCCAGCCCCGACCTTCCACCCAAAGTAATGCCATCTTCCAATGGAATTACAGAACACTTCTATTAGTTTACCACACTGAATCCTTAAAACAACATCTCCCTATTTGCCTGTTACATAAGCAAACCAAACTCCCCCTTTTCTTATTCAAATTCCTTTCATGTATTCCCTCAGGGCCCAGACTCCAAATCTTGACAGCATATATGAGTCCCTCTTTTCCTTAATGTGTCATGCCAATCAATATGGTTCCATTTCCCCTTGACGTATGATATTCAGATCTCCTTTCCTAAAGCCATATGCAGTCCTCATAATTTTGAAAATGTAATATTTGCTCAAGGTTCTTTAATCAGCATCGATGTCTTCTCTCCATGTAACTCATTTGGTAAGAACAGTTGGTGCCCTAATTTACTCACCACCTGATTTATTCCCCACTTCCTGATTCTTCCTTCTATAAAGTCTCCACGGGGGGTTACTGGTCTCTACCTCTCTGATTTCTCTAATCCCTCCAATTCCAACTAACTTCAATGAGAAACTCTCTTTCTCATCTCCCCCTAGATACTTGCTTTGATCCTTTGATACTTGAAGTGATCCTATGATCACTTCCAGACCATGGATAATCTACATGCTCAAGACTCCTAAATTCAGTCTCCAGAACCAGTCCTACAGGCAGTTCAAGTTCAGGTTCAGTATGTTAAACTAACCTTGTTGTCTTTTACAACCCTGCCACCAACAAGAGAGTAACTGGGGAACAGGTAGAAACATTGAGAGAGAGAGAAAGAAAACATTCCTCCCTTGCTCTCCAACGTGGTGAAAAGCAACACTTCCCTTTTCAGGCAACAAATCCCAGGCTCATCCTTGTTTGATCTTTGTGTGTCACCCTCATGTCTAATTACTTAGCAAGACCTTTGAATTATATCTATATTTCTCCAATTTCTCCTGTTTTCAATCAAAATGCTATTGCATTAGTTTGAATCTAAAGCAGCTCTTACTTTAGCAACTATAAAACTTCCAAACTGGCTTCCTCTCAAATCCTCAATATTCATCCTTTGCCTAAGCAATACAACAATGTTTCTAAAGGAAAAATAGAGCCTTTCTGCTCAGTTTCAACCTCTCAAGGCTCAGAACCTTGCTACTCAGAAGTGTATCACTGGGGAACATGTTAGAAACCTAGAGGCCAAGAACCAACTATAAGTCTACTAAATCTCACCTTCCTTTTTAACAAGTTCTCCGGGTGATTCATATGTACATTAAAGTTTGAGAATCACCCAGAGAAAAAATAAAGTACAACTGGGGCCTCATTAATAGGCCCTTTACAACTTTTACAAACTAGTGCCTGTCTACCTTTCCAGCTTCAGCACTACCCGTCTCCACTCCACATCTTTCTGTTTCAGTACCTTTATGCAAGCAATTCTTTACCCAGAATATCTTTCCCTGCTTCATCTGGTTCATCCCTCAAGATTTAGCCTAAATGCCATGTCTTCTTACAATGTGTCAAGACCAAAGTTTTTGTTTGTTTTTTTTTTTTAATCTTAAAAAGAGAACAACAACAACAAAATCAGAAAATATTAGAACTGGGATCTCAGTGATAGAGTCCTTGTCTACTATAGGTAAGGCTCTAGGTTCAATCCCCAGCACTGAAAAAAAAATAAATTATTAGAATACAATATCAGGACTAAGCATATATTTTTATGCAAATTTTGTTTCAGTTGTATGCGTGTGTCCATGATGCACATCTGTCATCATCTAAAATGCATTTCTTGCATAATTACCAACCCAAAAAAGTTAGAAACCCTAAAGTACCTTCTCTAAATTTAGGGATCCTATCAAAGGAGCCTAGGAACTGTGCACAAAGCATGGGACATACATATATCTATTATAAAACTGATGGGAGGCTTGGGAGGCTGAGGCAGGGGGAATCACAAGTTCAAAGCCAACATCAGCAACTTAGCAAGGCCCTAAGCAACATAGTGAGACCCTGTATCAATAAATACAAACTCTGTATATAGCTGAGTGGACATTATGAAAGTAAATTTTTGCACATTTATTTCCCCCATCACATCATGAGTTTCTTCATGGAGGGGGTTATTAACATTGTCTTTGAAAATCCAACTCAGCACAAGCAGTGTTTGTTGAACAAATAAATAAATGACAGTATGAGATGTTCCCCATATTGTTCAGAAAGAGACTAATAATTCCTGGTGTTGAGGCAGACACTGCAGAACATGTCCAGGGTCCAAGGGAAAACTGTGGGCTTGAAAATCAGACTGACTTCAATTTTGAATTTCTATTTTGTCCTTTTTGTCACCTTGAACAACTTATCTAACCAAACAGAGGTTCGTCTCTACAAAATGTGGATATTATATTTAATTTTCTAAGCAAGATAATACTGAATTAACACATTATCTGGACAATAGATAGTGTGCTGTAATATTTGGATCAGAATTGTACACTTCTACTATACTATGGACACTCAGAGATAGAGTTATGATTGTTCCTGGGCCATTTGTGGCAATTTTTAATGTGCAGAATAACAGGTAAAAATACATTTTTTAAAATTTTAACTTTGAACAAAAAACTCCCCGTTCTCTATTGCTCACAGGATAGTATTTAGTCTTATTGTTTTTGTCTGTAACACATATCAGTTTTCACTATGTACTTTGCTTGTATGTTGTGCTTATTACTTAGCATCTGTCCCCCATTCCAAAATACAAGCTTCGTGAAATAATAATGGTTAAATGAATTATCAGCTATTCTTTATGTCCTTCAAAATTGGACTTGCCTTGGCCTAAGGAAGAGTTAAGAGTCTTTCCTTATGCAAAAGAGAAAAACCACATGGGCCTGGTCACCCCCAAGTTGCCCTAAGTAGACTCTTGTTTTCTAACCCCTAGGTCCATATGCTAGATTGTTTCAGGTGGGAAAACAAAGATGGCACAGCTCCATGACTGAGGGAGAGAAGACTATTGCCACGATGGAGATTCCCAACATGGTTTCATAGTTTATCCAGATCTCTGGCAAAAACTGTAAAGGGCCTACCAAAAACGATAAAAGTTAGCCTGCTGCTGCTTCATGGAAAGATATTAAGTAATAAACATACAAGAGGAAGTGAGGGGAAAGGGAAAAAAATATAAGGGGGAGAAATGAATTACAGTAGAGGGGGTAGAGAGAGAAGAGGGGAGGGGAGGGGGGGAGGGGGGATAGTAGAGGATAGGAAAGGTAGCAAAATATGACAGACACTAGTATGGCAATATGTAAATCAATGGATGTGTAACCGATGTGATTCTGCAATCTGTATACAGGGTAAAAATGGGAGTTCATATCCCACTTGAATCAAAGTGTGAAATATGATATATCAAGAACTATGTAATATTTTGAACAATCAACAATAAAAATTTAAAAAAAATGCCTAATAAGGCCAACAGAATAATAAGCAAGTTCATAAATTCTTTTTAATTTATTCATATTTCAACTCTTTTTTATTTGTTCTTTTTAGTTATATATGACAGTATAGTATATTTTGACATATTTATACAAACACGGAGTATATCTTATTCTAATTAGGATCCTAGTCCTATGGTTGTGCATGATATGGAAATTCACTGTGGTGTATTCATATATGTACATAGGAAAGTTAAGTCAGATTTAATCCACTTTCTCTCCTATTCTTATTCCCCCTCTCTTCCCTTCATTCTCTATTGTTTAATCTACTGAACTTCTATTCTTCCCCTCTCCCCTTGTTTTGTCTTAGCATCCACATATACGAGAAAACATTGGACATTTGGTTTTGGGGGATTGGCTTATTTCACTTAGCATAATAGTCTACAGATCTTTCCATTTTCTGACAAATATCATAAAGTCATTCTTTTTGATGGTTGAGTAACATTCCATCATATACATATGCCACAATTTCTTTATCCAATCATCTGTTGAAAGACACTTTGATTGGTCCCATATCTTAGCTATTGTGAATTGAACTGCTATAAACATTAGTGTTATATATATTAATATTTATATTAATATTAATATTTATATTGCATCACTGTAGTATCCTATTTTTAAGTCCTTTGGGTATATACCCAGGAGTGGGATAGCTAGGTCAAATGGTGGTTTCTAGAGTAGTTCCATACTGCTTTCTAGAGTGGTTTTACCAATTTACAGTCCCACCAGCAATGTATGAGTGTCCCTTTTCCCCACATCCTTGCCAAGACTTATTGTTACTTTTTTTTTGGTGGGGGGTGTACAAAGGATTGAACCCAGGGGCCTTAATCATTGATCCACATCCCCAGCCTTTTTTCAAAAAAAAAAAAATTATTTAGAGACAGGGTCCTGGTGAGTTGCTTAGAGACTTGCTAAGTTGCTAAGACTGGCTTTGAATTTGTGATCCTCCTGTCTCAGCCTCCTGAGCCACTGGGATTACAAGCATGCACCACCATTCCTGGCCTGTTACTTAAATTTTTGATTGTTGCCGTTCTGACTGGATTGAGATGAAATCTCAATATAGTTTTAATTTGCATTTCTTTAACTGTTAGAGATGTTGAACATTTTTTCATATTTTTATTCACTATTTGTAGCCTTCTCCTGTGAAGTAACTGTTCAGTTCTTTTGCCCATTTATTGATGATTTGTTTTTTGGTGTTAAGTTTTTTGAGTTCTTTGTATATCCTAGAGATTAATGCTCTATCTAAGGTTCAGGTGGCTAAGAATTTCTCCCACTTTGTAGGCTCTCTTCAAGTCTTGATTGGTTCCTTTGCTGTGAAGAAATTTTTAGTTTGATACCATCCCATTTATTGATTATTGACTTTACTTTCATATGCTTTAGGAGTCTTGTTGAGGAAGTTGGTTCCTAAACTGACATGATGAAGTGTTGGGCCTACATTTTCTTCTAGTAAATATAGGATTTCTGGTCTAATTCCTAGGTCTTTGATCCACTTTGAGTTGCATTTTGTGCAGGGTGAGAGAAAGGAGGTCATATGGATTTCTGGTTCTCCCAGCACCATTTGTTGAAGAGGCTATCTTTTCTCCAATGTATGTTTATAGCACCTTTATCTAGTATGAGATAACTGTATTTACATGGGTTTGTTTCTGTGTCTTCTAGTCTGTTACAAAGGTCTTCATGTTTGTTTTGGTACAAATACCATACTGTTGGGGTTTTATTTTTGTTTTGTTTTTACTATAGTGCTGTAATAAAATTTAAGGTCTGGTATTGTGATGCCTCCTGCTTCACTTTTCTCAGTAAGGATTGCTTTAGCTATTCTGAGCCTCTTATTTCTCCAATGAATTTCATGATTGCTTTTTATATTTCTATGAAGAATGTCATTGGAATTTTAGTAGGAATTGCATTAAATCTTTATAGTGCTTTTGGTAGCATGGTCGTTTGATAATATTTATTCTGCTTATCCAAGGACTAGTATCACCCTGATTCTAAAACCAGACAAACACACATCAAGGAAAGAAAACTTCAGGCTGATATTCCTGGTGAACATAGATGCAAAAATTCTTACTAAAATCACATACAAAAACACATTAAAGAGATAGTGCACCATGATCAAGTGGGGTTAATTTCAGGGATGCGAGGTTGGTTCAATATACAGAAATCAATAAATGTAAATGTACCATATCAACGGACATAAAGACAAGAATCGCATGATTATCTGAGTAGATGCAGAAAAGGTACTTGACAAATTCAGCACCCATTCATGTTCAAAACATTAGAAAAACTAGGGATAGAAGAAACATAACTCAACATTGTAAAAGCTACATGTGTTAAACCCAAAGCCATCATTATTCTAAATGGAGAAAAACTGAAAGCATTCCCTCTAAAACAAGAACAAGATAGGGATGCCCTTTTCACCACTTCTACTTAATATAGCCCTTGAAACTCTAGCCAGAGCAATTAGGCAATAGAAAAACAATAATAAAGGGATACAAATAGGAAAAGAAAAGCTCAAAATATCCCTATTTGTTAATGACATGACCCTATATTTATAAGGCCCAAAAACTCCACCAGAAAACTTGTAAAACTCACAAACTCAGCAAAGTAGCAAGAAATAAAATTAACACCCATAAATTATGAATCAGCCAAAAGATAAATTGGGAAAACTACCCATTCACAATATCATCAAAAAAAAAGGTGCGGGGGGATCAATCTAACAAAAGAAATGAAAGACCTATACAATGAAAACTACAGAACACTAAACAAAAATTGAAGACCATATTTCAATTCTTAAATGAATTTAATTAATGTTGTATACCTTGAACACATTTAAGTAGTAACTGAGTTTCCATGAAAAATCAGTTTAGTTACCGATATTCCATTAGTAACAAATACAAGTAATTCGGGTGTAAAATAATATTTGTATTATCTGTTTTAAAACAGTCTTTACAAGAAAATAATGTAGGTAAAACTGAAATGGATATGTTTAATTTACCAGAAAATGTGCCACAATTATAGAAATATTAAATTACAAATATTTGTGTTATGGTTTGGATGTGTGATGTGAGCTCATGTGTGAGACAATGCAAGAAGATTTAGAGAAGAAATCATTGGGCTACGAGAGCCTTAACCCAATCAGTGAATTTATCCCCTGATGGGATTAACCGAGTGGTGACTGAAGACAGGTACGGTGTGGCTGGTGGAGGTGGGTCATTGGGGGTGTGGCTTTGGGGTAATATTTATCAAGTAGAGTCTCTCTCAATGCTTTCTAATCATCATGTGAGCTGTTTCTCTCTGCCACACCCTACTGCCACAATGTTCTGCTTCACATGGAGCCCAAGGAATGGAGTCAGCCTTCTATGGACTGAGACCTCTGAAATCATGAGCCCTCTGAAAAAACTTTTCCTCTCCTAAAATTGCTCTTGTTTGGGTCTTTAAGTCACAGCAGCAAGAAAAGTTAACTAAAACAAATTGCTATGCTACCAAAAGTCTTTTTATCTACCATTAAAGTAAAGCCCATGGGAGCTATTAGTTGGCAGCAATTCTTAATCTAGTTTGAGATGCTTTATAAACTACAAAGCAATAAAATCGATTTCCTTGAAAATGTTACATAACTCAAACCATATAAGAGAATTGTTCAATCTGAATGAGCAAAGTTTAATCTCCTAACCAAAATTTAAACATTTTTATTTATATATGGCTATTAATATACATTCATCAACTTCACTGTTGTGTGCTTAAGCAAGAAAATAACTTTGGAATAAGAGCATCATTGAATTAAGAAATAGACAGCTATGATATCACAGGTTCATACACTAACTCTACCTGTGCAGTCTAGGTAAAAATTATTAGCTAGCAAACAGAATGATGATGAATGTAATGAGTGATAACATTTATTTTAGTTTTACTTTAAAACATTGACGTAATTCTTGATTCCTCCCTTTCCTCAGGCTACAGATTGACCCCATCAGTAAGGCCTGACAATTTTACCTTTCAAATACTTGGCTAATTTATGTAATTTTCTTCCTATAAAATGCCAGGGCCCTACATCATTCTCTCTGTCCGCACTGGTGCAGTGGCCAACCAACTGATCTTTCTCATTCCTTTCCTCTAGCTAACATTCACTTCCTCCCTCAGTCTTGTTACTGCTATGAGAGTAACCCTTTTAACAGGGACATCAACAAGATAGCAGAATAGGAAGCTCTGGATCCTCCTTTCCCTATAAACATACTGATTCAGCAACAATTCGCAGACAAACAAATCGAAAGGCTCCTGTATCCTGTGGCAGTGCATAACCAGATTCACTGAAGCCAACAGAAAGAATTGGGGAATCCTCTTGTTGGAGACCCTGTACTTGGGACAGTGCCATATAGTCAGGAAGAGACCCCCAATCCCAGGAGAGGGAAGCATTTTGTTCACATGTCTAGCAGTACCCCAAATTTTCTGAAAAAGGTCACTGCAAGACTGGTTCTGCATTGCCAGTCTTAGATTTCTGGTGGGCCTGGCACAGTCTTGTATCCTGGAGGAGAATTGAGATGGCAGCCTGGGTCAATAGGTAACTTTGGTGCTCACCTGTACTCAGCACAGAGCCAGGAAATGAAAATTCCAGCTCTCAGCTTCTCCCTGAGAAAGGAAAGAGTTAATTATATAACCCCAAGTTCTCTGAGGCTACCAAAAGAACTAGCATTTGTCTGTCAGTCTTTAGGATGAGTCCATCACAGTACAGCCATGCACAGGAGATTGGAGATAGTAGCTTCAACGAGTGGACACCGAGGCTCCCCCAACCCAGCTCAGCAGAGTGAGTGAACAAAAAACATTTCTAGCTGTTTTTCTCTGGGTAGGGCAAGAGTTATCAGATAACACAGAACTCTCTGGCCAAGCTGATAGGTTGTGAGTTTTCCTTTTACAAGTTCAGTTCATGAAGACTGGCAAAAATAACTCTTTTATTTAATGAGAAGAAGCCAACTCAGAGTCAAAAAGAAAGAAAGAAAGAAAGAACCAAGCAAAGATGCCCTCTCCCAAAAGTACAGAATAAATTTCCAGAAAGCTATCCTAATGAAAGAGAGTTATGTAATTTATCTGACAAAAAAAATTAAAAATAACTTGTAAGGATGCTCCCCAATGTCAAGAGAATGATGTAAGAATAAAGTGAGAATTTCAACAAAGCAATAAAAATTATTTCAAAATTATCAACCAGAAATCATAGAGCCAAAGAATGCAATAACCAAACTGAATAATTCAGGAATAGATCAAGCAAAAGAAAGTATCCACAAAGGCTAAAAGAAAAGAAGAAAGAATAGGAGAAGAGAAGGAGAAGAAGTAGAAGAAGAAGAAAAAGGAAAAGGAGAAGGATGAAAAAGAATGCTGTGGACTAAATGTTTGTGTGCCTCCAAATTCATATCTTGAAATTCTAAGCCATAATGTGTTATTATTAAGAGTTGAGTCATTGGGGAGATAATTAGCTCTTAAGAATGAAGTTTTCATAAATTAGATGAGTGCCCTTATAAAAAGGGAACCCAGAAACCCATCTTGTATCCTTTCTGCCTCATGAGGATGTGACAAGAAGAGAGCCACTCCTGAGCCAGGGAGCAGGCCCCAACCAGACACAAACCTACCAGAACCTTTACCCTGGACTGCATAGACTCTATAACTGTAAGAAATAAATATTTGTTACTTAATCTGCCTATGATTTTTTAATGGCACTCCAAGCAGATTAGAACAAAGAGTAAAGAAAATTTAAGGGTTTTATGTGATATCATCAAGAAGCCCTCTATTTGCATTATGAAAATGACAGAAGAAAAGAGAAAGATCATAAACACAATTTATAGAAATAATGGCTGAAATTACCCAGATATAAAGAAATGTACATCTATTTAAAAAAAAAAAACACCAAATAAGATGAACTTAAAGAAATCCACACTGGGAAACATTATAATCAAATTATCAAAAATCAAAGATAAAGAAAAATTTGAAGAACCAAGAGAAATATGACTAGTCATATAGGAAAAATTCCATAAGACTATCCACAGAATTTTTCAACAGGAACATTACAGCTAGAAAGGAGAAAAATGATATATTCAAAGTGCTAGGAAAACAACAAAGGCCCATTAATATTATACACAGCAGAAACAAGGGCAAGATAAAGACTTTACCAGAAACAAAAGCTGAGAGACTATATCACTACTAGATCTGTATTATGAGAAATGCTCAAGAGAATTTCACAAGTTGAAGCAAAAGGCCACTATACAGCAACTTGATATTATAATAAAGTATGAAACTTAATAAAGCTAAATATGTAGACAAATACAGAATATTATATTACTCTAATGATGTGGATCAATAAATTTCAACTCTAGTGTAAAAGTTAAAAGGAAATGTATTTAAAATAGCTCAAACTAAAAACATCTTTTAAAATTCACAATATATAAAGTGCATAGAGGGGAGGATTGGATTTAAGTTCTAATCAGCTTAAAATAGACCATTTTTACTGAAAGGTTTATGTAATCTCAACCTAACCTCAAAAACCTCAAAACCTAATATTTACAGAGAAAGAAAGAGAGGAATAAAAGCACAATAACACAAAAAAAGTTAACAAAACTTAAAAGAAGACAGAAAATTTTAGGAAGAAAAAAAAAAAAAAACTCAAGGACTACCAGAAGAAAACAACCAACAAAATGGCAAGAGTAATATGTTTCCCACCCATAACTACTATAAATGTAAATGAAATGTGCACCCAATCAAAAGAAATAGAATGCTGACTGGATAAGTAAAACAACACCTTCCTATATGCTATCTAAAAGAAATTCTACTTTTAAGGGCATACAAAGTGAAGGGATGGAAGTTAAAAAAAATGGTAAGCAAAAGAAAATAGGAATGACTATTCATATGTCAAAAGCTGTCATGGGACAAAGAAGGACATTTTATTATGGCAAAATATTCAATCCACCAAGAAGACAAAATAATTATAAATATATACAAACCAAACATCCCAGCACCAAAATACACAAAGCAAACTGATGGGTGAGCATGTAAAGCTGACTTTAGTTCTTTAGGATAAATTTGGATACTACTTTTTATTTAGAGTTCCTGATATGACCTATTTTAAAGAAAAAAAAAAAAGAAGACAAGGGAAGAAGAGACAACCCTAAAAGAAAATCATTAAGTAGAGAATATAATATAGAACAAATGAATATAACAGACATACACAGAACAATCTACCCAGTGGTGACAGAATATACATTCTTACCAGCTGCCTAAGGATCTAAATAGATCACTTTAGGTCTCAAAATAAGTCAACACATTTAAAAGTATCTTTTCTGACCACAAAGGACTGAACCTAGAAAAGAGTAGCAGAGGAAGCCTCAACATTGTAAAAGCTATCTATGCTAAGCCTCAGGCTAGCATCATTCTGAATGGAGAAAAATTGAAGGCATTCCCTCTAAAATCTGGAACAAGACAGGGATGCCCTCTATCACCACTTCTATTCAATTTAGTTCTCAAAACACTGGCCAGAGCAATTAGACAGACGAAAGAAATTAAAGGCATAAAAATAGGAAAAGAACTTAAATTATCACTATTTGCAGATGACATGATTCTATACCTAGAAGACCCAAAAGGGTCTACAAAAAAAACTAATAGAACTAATAAATGAATTCAGCAAAGTGGCAGGATATAAAATCAACATGCATAAACCAAAGGCATTTCTGTATATCAGCGACAAAACTTCTGAAACGGAAGTGAGGAAAAACACTCCATTCACAATATCCTCAAAAAAAATAAAATACTTGGGAATCAACCTAACAAAAGAGGTGAAAGATTTATACAATGAAAACTACAGAACCCTAAAGAGAGAAATAGAAGAAGATCTTAGAAGATGGAAAAATATACCCTGTTCGTGGATAGGCAGAACTAACATCATCAAAATGGCGATATTACCAGAAGTTCTCCATAGGTTTAATGCAATGTCAATCAAAATCCCAATGGCATTTCTTGTAGAAATAGATAAAGCAATCATGAAATTCATATGGAAAAATAAAAGACCCAGAATAGCAAAAGCAACTCTAAGCAGGAAGTGTGAATCGGGCGGTATAGCGATACCAGATTTCAAACTATATTACAGAGCAATAGTAACAAAAACAGCATGGTACTGGTACAGGTGGGTGGAACAATGGTACAGAATAGAGGACACAGAGACTAATCCACAAAGTTACAACTATCTTATATTTGATAAAGGGGCTAAAAGCATGCAATGGAGGAAGGATAGCATCTTCATCAAATGGTGTTGGGAAAACTGGAAATCCATATGCAACAAAATAAAACTGAATCCCCTCCTCTCGCCATGCACAAAAGTTAACTCAAAATGGATCAAGGAGCTTGATATCAAATCAGAGACCCTGCGTCTGATAGAAGAAAAAGTTGGCTTCGATCTACATATTGTGGGGTCGGGCTCCAAATTCCTTAATAGGACACCCATAGCACAAGAGTTAATAACTAGCATCAACAAATGGGACTTACTTAAACTTAAAAGTTTTATCTCAGCAAGAGAAACAATAAGAGAGGTAAATAGGGAGCCTACATCATGGGAACAAATTTTTACTCCTCACACCTCAGATAGAGCCCTAATATCCAGAGTATATACAAAGAATTCAAAAAATTAGACAATAAGATAACAAATAACCCAATCAACAAATGGGCCAAGGACCTGAACAGACACTTCTCAGAGGAGGACATACAATCAATCAACAAGTACATGAAAAAATGCTCACCATCTCTAGCAGTCAGAGAAATGCAAATCAAAACCACCCTAAGATACCATCTCACTCCAGTAAGATTGGCAGCCATTCTGAAGTCAAACAACAACAAGTGCTGGCGAGGATGTGGGGAAAAGGGTACTCTTGTACATTGCTGGTGGGACTGCAAATTGGTGCGGCCAATTTGGAAAGCAGTATGGAGATTCCTGGGAAAGCTGGGAATGGAACCATCATTTGACCCAGCTATTGCCCTTCTCGGACTATTCCCTGAACACCTTAAAAGAGCGTACTACAGGGATACTGCCACATCGATGTTCATAGCAGTACAATTCACAATAGCTAGACTGTGGAACCAACCCAGATGCCCTTCAATAGATGAATGGATAAAAAAATGTGGCATATTACACAGTATTAACAAATGACAAAATCATGGAATTTGCAGGGAAATGGATGGCACTAGAGCAGATTATGCTAAGTAAAGCTAGCCAATCCCTAAAAAACAAATGCCAAATGTCTTCTTTGATTTAATGAGAACAACTAAGAACAGAGCAGGGAGGAAGAGCAGGAGGAAAAGATTAACATTTAACAGAGACATGAGGTGGGAGGGAAAGGGAGAGAAAAGGGAAATTTCATGGAAATGGAAGAAGACCCTCATTGTTATACAAAATTACATATAAGAGGTTGTGAGGGAAATGGGAAAAAAAACAAGGAGAGAAATGAATTACAGTAGATGGGGTAGAGAGAGAAGATGGGAGGGGAGGGGAGGGGGGATAGTAGAGGATAGGAAAGGTTGCAGAATACAACAGTTACTAATATGGCATTATGTAAAAATGTGAATATGTAACCAATGTGAATCTGCAATCTGTATTTGGGGTAAAAATGGGAGTTCATAACCCACTTGAATCTAATGTATGAAATATGATATGTCAAAAGCTTTGTAATGTTTTGAACAACCAATTAAAAAAAAAAAGAAAAGTAAACTAATCCCAAAATAAGCAAGAGGATAGAAATAGCAAATATTAAAATAAATGAAATAAAAATAGAAAAAAAAATCAACAAAACTAAGATTTACTTTTTGAGGAAAAAAATATAAACCTTCAATAAGGTTAATAAAACAGAAAAGATCAAATAAAATTGAAGATGAAAACAAGCTTAAAACTGATACTGCAGAAACAAAAGATAATAAAAAAAACTACTATGAACAATTTTATAAGCCAACAAATTAGATAATCTGGAAAAAAATGGATAAATGCCTAAAACATAACATACTAAAATATTTAGTATATTATGTTAATCATTAAGATATATATTAGTGGGCTGGAGGTTGTGGCTCAGGGGTAGAGTGCTTGCCTAGCATGTGTGAAGCACTGGGTTTGATTCTCAGCACCGCATATAAATAAATAAATGAAATAAAGGTCCATCAACGTCTAAAAAATATTTTTAAAAGATATATATTAGTCATTAAGATATATAGTCTGAACAGATCTGTTAAGTAGCACAAAGACTGAATCTTTATTCAAAAACTCCCAAAAAAAGAAAAGCCCAGCATTTGATAGCTTTGCTAATGAATTTGACCAAACATTTAAAGAATTGACACCAGCTCTTCTCAAATTCTTCCAAAAATCAAAGGTTTCTTAGGTTTTTCTAAAATATATGCATAAGATATTTCCCCCACCCCTCACACATATACCACACATCATGTCATCTTCAACACACAATTTTGAAGGTCAGCATTATCTTAATAACAAAGCCAGACAAGGACACTACAAGAAAATTATAGGCCAATATTCCTAATAAATATAGGTACAAAAGTCCTCAACAAAATACTAGTAAAATGAATTCAATAGTACATAAGAATTATACACCAACACCAAGTAGGATCTGTCACTGGGATGCAAGGATGGTTCAACATATGAAAACCAACTGATGTGATATACTATATATTAACAGGATTGTCTCTGTAGATGCAGAAATGCACTTGACCAAATTCAGTGCCATCATCCTTCAATGACTGAATACAATTCCTTCCCAGCAGCATACAGGTCTTTCTGTAATATAGTTATGTAACCTATCACATATGTTGACATGCAGTTATTATATTACCTTAATATATTTTAGCATTTGTAGGTTTATTTTGATAGTTCCCTTTCTGCCAATATTAATTTTTGTGCTCTTGCTTTTTTCTTGATTAGACTTGTTTATTTTTTATAAAATTTTAGCTGCATTATTTCCTCTCTATTTCATTTATTTCTGCTCCTACTCTTATTTTTTCCTCCTACTTCATAATTTGAAATTAATGAGATTGTTATTCTAGCTTCTTTCTGGTACAAGTACTTTAAGTTATAAATGTTCATCTGAGTACTATTTCATCCCAGAAGTCCTGATATTTTAAGCTTTTATTGTCACTTACTTCAAAGCACTTTTTATTTATGTTTCTTGTGCTTTCTTCCTTGACCTCCAAAATATTTATAAGTGTGCCATTTAATTTTGAAATAGTTAACACATGGGGCTGGTGTTATATATATCTTAAGATGATTGATCTCTAATGCAATAAGTCATGCAAGAAACACAGTCTGCATGATTTCAAATTTTAAAAAAACGTGATGGGAAAAAAGAAATTTTGTATATATGTTACTTAAATATTTTGTGAAGCATTGTTTAATCTTTTTGTTTCTTTTTAACTTTATGTAATGGAAGAGAAGATGTTTTTCATTCTATTTTTGGTTTTCAAACAAATTATTACATTTTTTAAAATATGAATGAATTCTTGATTATATTCAGGGGATGTTCAATATTAATTGTAGGTTTTCAATGAAGATCTTTAATATTCTTATTCACTATATGCAACACATATTTAGTTTTAAAATTCTAATAAAGACAATACGTTTGTATTTGACAAAATAATAACTTTTTAGGCTTTTCACAAGAAAGAGAAAATGAATGTGCAGCCATCAAATATGGCCACATTTCTTTGGAGGATCTAAAACCATGTGTTCAATGTTTCATTTCAGTTTCTATATGAGATTGCATATGTCACTCTATCATGCATTTTTGTTAACCTATAAGTCACTTTCTTAGAGAAATTTGGAATAAAATTGTCTGTCATGAAAAGTCAAAAAATAAAATACTTAGGAATAAATTTAACCAAGGAGGTGAAAGATCTGTATGATAAAAACAATAAAACATGGATGAAAGAGATTGAAGAAGTCACAAATATGTGGGATCTATATCTATATTCATTGATTGGTATGATTAATATGGTTTAAAAGTCCATACAACTCAAAGTGATCTACAAATTCAATGGAATCTTTAACAAAATTTCAATGGTATTTTCACATAACTAGAAAAAGCCATCCAAATGAAACTATTAGAACTCAAAATGGAACTCAAAAAGACTCCAGATGGCCAAAGCAATCTTGAGCAAGAAGAACAAAGCTATATGCATCATACT
Organism: Callospermophilus lateralis; assembly: GCF_048772815.1. Classification (NCBI taxonomy): domain Eukaryota; kingdom Metazoa; phylum Chordata; class Mammalia; order Rodentia; family Sciuridae; genus Callospermophilus; species Callospermophilus lateralis. The sequence continues at coordinate 84,804,740 of NC_135314.1, forward strand.
TCCTGATTTCAAAATACATTACAAAGCTATGGTAAACAAAGGTATGGTTCTGGCATAAACACAAATATAGAGACCAATGGAACAGAATGAACATCACAGAGATATATTCACACCTTAAAAGCAAATGATCTTTAATAAAGATTATATCACAGAGAGGGAGCATTGGTCTGAGAGACAACTTTTTGGATATGATCCCAAAAGCACAGTCAACAAAAGCAAAAATAGACAAGTGGGATAACATCAAAGTATAAAGCTTCTGCATAGGAAAGGAAACAATCAATGGAGCAAAGTGACATCCCACAGAATGTGAGAAAATATGTGGACACCATATATTTGTTAAGGATTTAACATTCAAAATACATAAGGAACACTAACTATTCAATTGGAAGAAGACAAATAACCCAATTTTTTTTAGGTGGGCAAAGGACCTGGATGGACATTTCTCCAAAAAGACATACAAATGGCCAATAGGCAAGCGGAAAAATGTTCAGTTGTTAATAATAGGGATATACAAATGAAAACACAGTGACCTATCACCTCACACCTGTTAGAATGGCAATCATTATAAAAAAAAAAAAGGATACAAGTGTTGGGATGGTTGTGGAGAAGTCAGAATTTTAGTACATTGTTGGTGGGAATGGAAAATGGTCCATCCTCTGTGGAAAACAGCATGGAGATTCCTCAAATAATTAAAAATATAACTACCATATGATCTAGCAATTCAACTTCTGGGCATTCATCCAAATCATTGAAATCAGGACTAAAGGAGATATTATCAGCCTCATGCTCACAACAGCATTAGTCACATGTAGCCAAACATGGAAACAACACAAATGTCTGTTTGACGATGGAATAAAGAAAATATGGTATACACATACAATGGAATATTGTTCAGCTTTTTAAAAAGAAAGAGAGTCTGGAATAAGCTTGAGGGCATTATGCTAAGTGAAATAAGCCAGTCACAGAGAGAAAAATACCGCCTAAGCTGACCCATTTGAGGTATTTAAAATAGTCAAATTCATAGAATCAAAGAGTAGAATACTGGCTTCCAGAGGCTGGGAGGAGACAGATTGTACAGTTACCAATCAGAAGGCATAAAGTTTCAGTACAAGAAGGAAAAAACATAAGCTCTCTTCTAGAATAGTGTCGCTATAGATAACAATAATGTGTACTACATTTAAAACTGTTAAGAGGTAGATCTCATGTTAAGTATTTTTACCACAACAAATTTTTAAACATATTCTTTTTAAAATTATAATTAATCATATTAATTGTACAGACTAATTGGTTTCACTGTGACATTTCCCTACGTGTATATATAATGCTTTAATTATATCCACCCTCCCCATGACCCTCTCTTGCCCTTCCTTCCTACCACCTAATTTTCTTCCTTGATAGTCTGTCTTTATAAAAATAGATTCTTAAAGGCAAAAATAAATAAATAAAAAGACTTATTAAATTAAAACTCTACTGTTTAAATCCTTTTGATGACTTCCCGTTGCACCTAGGATGAGACACAAACTCCATCCCAGGACTTCCTTTCCTGCCCCAGCCCATCCCCGCCAGCCCATCCTGAGACCTCAGCTCCTCCTCTTCCCCATTTTCCTCTTGCCACCCTGGTATTTTTTTTTTTAAAGAGAGAGAGAGGGAGAGAGAGAGAGAGAGAGAGAGAGAGAGAGAGAGAGAGAGAGAATTTTTTAAATATTTATGTTTTAGTTACTGGCGGTCACAACATCTTTGTTTGTATGTGGTGCTGAGGATCAAACCCCGGGCCAAACGCATGCCAGGCGAGCGCGCTACCGCTTTAGCCACATCCCCAGCCCCACCCTGGTATTTTTTATCTTCTGGTAACACGTTAAAACATGCTACTGCCTCTGTCTGGAATGTTCTTCCTGCAGCCTTTCTCATGTCTGTCTCATTCTACTAATTTCTCCACAATTTCCACTCCTCAGTAAGCCTTCCCTGGCTATTCTTGAACCCTACTTGCACCTACCTCTAACCCCCGCAAAAAAAATCTCAGTTTTTTTTTTTTTAATAACACAAAGTTTCATTTTTTTCACTCCTTCGTGTTCATTATAAGTCATTATAACTTAGCTTATATTCATTCCTCTCATCCTGGACCACAGGCTGATGGATCAGCCTCTATCTGGATCATTACCGGTCTCATAGTTGAGAAAAAGGAGAAACAGTAAACCACAAACTCAGTCTAAAAGTGACTGTCTGGAAATGATGCATGCTACTTTTGCTTAGACTTCAATAACTAGAGGACATCTCATGGACCAACCTGACATCTGAGGTATAGGGAAGTATACTTTTTCTTCCTCTGCTAGCATTCAGGAAATAATTCAGTTTAGCACATGTGCTGATCCAATCAGGACATATGTTGTTCTTTATCCTGGTACATAGCCTATCATACATATCTGCTTCTCTCTCAGGATATATATGCTACTGCATAGGGACAAGAAGCTATGGGGTCTACATAGGGACAAGAAACTATGGGGTCATTGGCTAGAACTGAATTGTTAACTTTCTAAAATTTCTTCTTCCCTGCATCCCATTACAGGACCAATCCATCACGGATTCTTGGCCTGCTATAGGATCAGGCTTCGGTCAGGCTTGACAAAGGAAGAATAGACATGGGATGCCTCCTTTTCCCCTGTTAGCAGCTGTAGCCCATAAAATCTTGCTGATCTCTCATTTTCATATCAAAATCTTAGCTTTGGCTTTCATATTTCCTATGTCAATTCAAAATTATTTTATAGACTTATTATTTATTTACTTATATTCTTAAATATTTATTTTTTAGTTGTAGGTGGACACAATACCTTTATTTTATTTGATTTTATTTTAATATTTATTTATAGATTAACACACAGTATCTTTATTTATTTTTTTGTGGTGCTGAGGATTGAACCCAGGGCCTCACAAATGTGAAGCATTTGAGAAATAGCCCCAGAAATAGCCCCAGCCCCCCTTTATTTTATTTTTATGTGGTACTGAGGAGCGAACCCAGTGCCTCATACCTGCTAAATGAGTACTCTACCTCTGAGCCCCAACCTCAGCCCACACTTATTTATTGATGTTTTTTGGTCTGTCTTCACTAGAGTATAATAAGTTCTACGGAGAAGAAATCATGTCTGTCTTGTTCACTGCTGTGTCTCCAGGACTTAGCCTAGGGCTGGCCATTCAGTAGGAGTTAGGTAAATACAGGTTGAATGAATGCTTATAGCAAAACCACAACCATCACTTGATTTCAAAGGTGATTCTGTGAAATTTTTTATTTTATCCTCTAGACTACAGAATGAAACTGAGAAATTCAAATATTCTTTTATGTAATTTAGCCAAATTGTTGCTCTGACAGACCATGATGGCTCATAAAAATGAGATGCACTTCACACAGAAAGCCTTTTATCAATTCCTCCTTGTGAGTGTGAAAAGAACAGTGTGTTCTGCCTGGGGTGGGCCACTGACAGCAGGAGAGACAGGTTAAAGGGATGTTAAGTAAATGGCCCCCACCCAGACGAAGACCCGGATGAGACGGTACAATTATCATACTGGACAGTGATGTTGGTGATGATGATAACAGCAATATTTGTGGAGCCACATTGGCCATGTGCCAGACACTGTTTTAAGTGCTTTGAATATATTAACTCCTTTAATCTTGACAACAACATTACTGCTATCTCTGTTTCACAGATGAAAAATTCCAAAGCTTAAGGTAAAAGTTAAGCAACTTACAAAAGGTGACACAATTCAGAAGTGTGAGAGTTGAGATTTAATCCTATACACTTTCATCCTAGATGCCCATATTTATTTCTAAGCATATAAAAGTATTTTAAGACATATCAGAGAAAAAAAAATGTTCCTTATTTGGTATTGAGGATAAAATGATAAAACAGTAACCACCAGGCCTTTATAACCTAAAGGGACATTTCTTCTCATGTAGCAAATCCAAGTTGGTTTGATCCCAATAATAAAGTTGTTGGATTTATTTTTTTTTAATGAAACAAAAAGGTAAGAATAAGACTTTCCTTATTTGTCCCAGAAAAGCAGAAAACACAGAAACAGACCAAAATAAAAAATCATAAACCTAGAATAAAGAAAACTGGTATGAGAGGTGAGAGGAAAGACTGCTACTAATATGTGAGTCAATTTCTAGAGCAGGCAGGCAGAAATTTGCAAAAGTTTTTTCCCTCTTTTTTGCAGTGCTGAGAATCAAGCCCAGGACCCAACATGTGCAAGCTTGTTTCTAACATTGAGAAACATCCCAGATTTTGCAAAACATTTTTGAAAAAAATAATAATGCTCTTGGCAAATATATTATATTTAAAGGAATATGGCTTCAAAAATTACTACTATATTAGTTTCGTGTGACATCTGTAACAAATTATTGCAAATTTGTGGTTTAAAACAACAGAAATTTTATTCACTACAGTTCAGGAGGCCAGCACTCTGAATTAGTACCACTAGACAAAAACCAAGGTGGGCATAGTCGTATGCCCTCTAGAGATTCTGGTGGAAAATCCATCCCTCACCTCTTTCAGCTTCTAGTGGCTGCCAGCACCCTTGACTTGTGGCCACCTTACTCCAGTCTTCAAGGTCAGTGTCTTGAAATCTCTCTGTGCTCTTTTTCACATGACCTTCTTCTCTGTGTGCATAAAACTCTCTCTGCCCTCACCTTATAAGGATGGAGATAATGGCAATTAGGGCCCACCTAGATAATCCTGAATAATCTCTCCCTTTCACAATCCTTACTTAATCTCTTCTGCAGGGAACTTTTTTCCAAATAAAGTAATATATCTGGGGTTTCAAGGACTAGGATTTGATATCATTGGAGAGTCATATTTTAGCCTACTGTAAGTGTCAAGAGCTTTGATGAAGGGGATTGATGATTCACAAGAAGACCGTAGATTCTCCAGACAACCAGTGGAATTTAGCTCAAGGAAAGGAACTCTCCTATACCAGGATCAAATCATACTTGTCTAAATGTTTTTATAAATGTTTTAATGACAAGGTAATTGGAAATCAAATCCCATATTTACTATAGTTAACACATGAAAATTTTTCCTAATTTAATTTTATCGGGAACTGTATCTATTTATATAATATGGGTTTAATAATCCCTCATTTTTATAGAATTCTAAGTAGAAGTGCCTATCTAAATACAATTGTAGAGGACAAGAAGGAGAAGGCTTTTCTTTCCCACTAAAGTGTATAAAGATTCCAGGGAAATATTCTGATGGACAGCCCACATAGGCAGGAGGATTAGCAGGCTCAGATTGCAAGAGAAAGAATCCTCAGATCAAGGAACTGGCTACCACTAAAAGAAAGGTTAAAGGTGTGCTGGGTCTCCACCAGTCCATACACACCTGTGATCACCAACCCCTATACACACATACATTCACAGGGAAAAGGATAGCACTCACTCCTCCCCCAAGGGGAACAATACAAGCTGTGTCTGATTTCTGTCATGAATTCAAGATTACAAGTTCACATGGAATTTTGGACCCTAACATGTCTCTTCTTGATCCTGTACCTTTGAGCCAAGTGTCCAGTGGTTGAAAATATGGGTCTAAAAAATTTTTCTGCTCTCAAATCATATCTCTTAACACACTCTTAGCAGTGTGTGCTTTGGGACAGGTTATACAACTTCCCCGTGTCTCAGTCTCCTAATAGGTAAAGTGGGTATAATGACAGTGCCCATTTTATAAAGTTGTTTTAAGCATTTTACAAGATAAAATAGTGTATGACATTGCTGGTGGGACTGCAAACTGGTGCAACCACTCTGGAAAGTAGTATAGAGATTCCTCAGAAAACTTGGAATGGAACCACCATTTGGCCCAATTATCCCACTCCTCAGTTTATACACAAAGGACTTAAAATCAGCATACTACAGTGATGCACCCATATCAATGTTTCTAGCAGCTCAATTCACAATAGCTAAATTATGGAACCAACCCGGTGTCCTTCAACAGATGAATGGAGAAAGAAAATGTGTCACATATACACAATGGAATATTATTCAGCTTTAAAGAAGAACAAAATTATGGCATTTGCAGGTAAATGGATGGAGCTGGAGAACATCGTGTTAAGCAAAACAAGCCAAACCCAAAACACCAAAGGCCAAATGTTTTCTCTGATATGTGGATGTTAAACCATAATGGGAGTGAGGGAAGAATGAAGGAACTTTGGATTGTTCAGAGGGGAGTGAGGGTGGGGGAGAGGGTGTAAGGATGGATGTCGGGAGCTGCCACAAGGAAACTGAGCGCCCCTTGGTTTTGAATGATGAGAGTGTGGAGATGGACTGTGTGTGTGAACTATGAGCATTGAGCACACAAGGTAGACATTGAGCACACAAGCCTGCCATGGGCTGTGCGTGTGAACTATGAGCATTGAGCACACAGGGTGGACTGAACCAACGTTGCCTCTCTCTTTGGGTGAGCAACATATGCATCCTTTTGCTTACTCTGCCTATGATCCCCACACACCATGTGGGCGTGGCCTTCCTAGATATCAGTCAACCTGCTGACAGCCAGACATCACAAAGCTAGACTCAACTGCCTGAAACCTGACCCCTTCCTCATTTGAATGGCTTCTCCCCAATAAAAGGGTTCGGCCTGTGCTCCTCATTCTCTTTCTTGCCTGCCTGGCCCCTGCCTTGTGGGAGCTGCAGCTGAGGAGCAGTCACTGAACCCAAAGAAAAAGTACTTTCTATGTCTGTGTCTGTATTTAGTCCCCAAATTCACTTGGAGTGACCCTGATCTGTTTAGTCCTGTGATGCAACAGATGGGAAGGACAGTGGAATGAGATGGACATTATTACCCTATATACATATATGATCGCACTACCAGTGTGACTCTACATCATGTTCAGCCAGAGGAAGGAGAAGTTGTGCTCCATTGTGTGCAATGTATCAAAATGCATTCTACTGTCATGTATAACCCATTAGAACAATTCAAAAAATTAAATGTTGTATGAAATGCGCAAAGTAAACATTTAATAAATGATAATTGCTTAAATAGTTATGTCTATTACTTTAAATACTAGAAATATATCATTACACAAATGAAGCAAAACCCCTGCCCTTATAAAACTTATATTTTAGCAGAAAAAAATTAAAAAGGCACATTTTAAAAATCTTTTCTAACCATTTCTGACTCAGCTAATAAACCTTAGAATGAAGATTTTTTTCTCTTTTTGCACTCACGTAGCTTTTATTAAGTATTTTTAAACGAAATGAAGCCCTATGTACCAACTTGAAATGTTATACACGATAATTAATTAAAAAGAGAAAGAAGCAGCACAGTATATATAGGGGTAAGCCCTGACTAGGTTAAATAAACTGTCTGCATTAAAGTGTCAGAGAAGACATACCAACTGCTAATACTTACTTCTAGAAAGGAGAATGGAGGAAAACTTTCACGTTTTACTCTACTTTTTTTATAGGCAATAACAATGCTTTCATGAAAAAAGATCTATAAGGCTCTATGGCAGGAGGGCAGGGAGGTAGAGAGGCAGGACCACAGACCAGTGGTAGGAAGCTGCTGATACACTGGCAAGGGAGACTCCACAGCCAAACTACACCTCCAACTCAGCAGAGGGACAGTGCACCTTGCTGCACACACAAATCCCACTCAAGCTTCAACAAATATTTTAACACATAGAATAAGGGAGACAAAAACTCCAAATCAACAACTATCCCCCAAGTGGGAATGACTACAAGGGGACATCAGATCTCAGTCTTGGACATCATCTACTATAGCAAAATCAGGAAAGTTTCCAAAACAATGGCTCCGAAAAACCCTTAGCATTATAGCAGCTTTGCAGCAGCACTGAGAGGCACTGACAATTGAAACCAACACATGAATTATACAAGAGACAGCAACAGCACAAAAGAGACAACTACACTCCAAAGAACATCGTCACAAAAGAGGAATAGGAATCCATCTCAGCGGTCTAATTACCTACTAAAGAACAGATTGGTAAATTCCAAGCATTCGTACTTATGAATAAAGATGCTATGTGTGGACGTAAGTTTCCAATTCATTTGGGTAAATATGAAGAAATGCAATTATGGGATCATATGGTAAAAGTACATTTAGTTCTTATGTTGTTGTTTTGCTGGGAGTTTGTTTGTTGTAAGAAACTGTCAAACTGTCTTCCAGAGGGGCTGAACCATTTGGGATGCAAACACCACACACACACACACACACACACACACACGATGAATGAAATATCGGTTGCTCCACATCCTCACCAGCCTTCAGTGCTTTCGGTGTTTGGGATTTTGGCCTTTCTAACTGAGTGTGCACCAGTAGCTCATTGTTTTAATTTGCATTGAATATAACTTCTTGGGCTTGCTTGCCATCTGCCTTTGGTGAACTGTCTGCTTAGGTCTTTTGTCTGTATTTTAATTATTGTTTGTTTTCTTACTGTTGAGTTATAATATTTTTTGTACATTTTTGATAAGTCACATTGCCTTTTGCAAATATCCTCCCCCACTACAAACACCCCAGTCTATGACTTGTCTTCTCATTCTCCTGACGTTGTCATTCACAGAGCAAAAGTTTTGAATTTTTATAGTCCAGCTTATCAATTATTTCTTTCATGGATCATGCTCTTTATGTTGTACCTAAAAAGTCATCATTACATCCAAGGCCAATTTGATGTTCTCTTCTATTATCGTCTAGGAGTGATATAGTCTGGAGTTTTATGTTTAAATTTTTAAACCTATAATCAATTTAGAGTTAATTTTTGTGAAGGGGGTAAGATCTCTGCCTAAATTCATTTTTACTATGAATGTCTAGTCCTTTCTTCATTGTATTGCCTTTGCTTCTTTGCCAAAGATCAGTTAACCAAGGAATAGGGATGTAACTCAGTGACAGAGCACCTGCTTAGCAAGCATAAGGTTTGATCCCTAGCACCAGACACACACAAAATGACTCTACTTCTAAAGGGATATTTCTAGATTCTTTATTCTGTTTCACTGATCCATCTGTTTACTCTTTCACCAATGCCATGCTGAATTAATTACTGTAGCTTGATTACTGTAGCTTGGTAGTGTGTCTTCAGGTTGAGTATGTCAGTCCTCTAACTTTGCTTTTTGTTTTTGTTTTTTTCTCTCCATACAAACTTAAATATCAGTTTGTCAGCCAGGCATGGCAGCACATGCCTATAATCCCAGTGGCTCAGGAGGCTGAGGCAGGAGGATTGTCAGTTCAAAGCAATAGAGAGGTGCTAAGCAACTCAGTGAGACGCTGATTCTAAATAAAATATAAAATAGGGCTGGGGTTGTGGCTCAATGATTGAGTTCCCCTGAGTTCAATCCCCAGTACAAATATATATATATATATATATCAGTTTGTCAATATCCACAAGGTAATTTTCTGAGATTTTTATTAAGATTGCATTGAGTCTATAGAACAAGTTGGTAAAAACTAACATCATGACAATATTGTCTTCCCATCAATGAATATGGGATATTTTCTCTTTTATTTAGTTTTTTTATATCCTCCATCAGAGTTTAGTAGATTTTCTCATGTAGATTTTACACAAATTTTGTTGGATTTATTCCCAAGTATTTCATTGGGGGCGGGGTGTGAACGTAAGTGATAATATGTTTCTAGTTTCAAATTTTACTAGTGCATTGCTAGTATATAGGAAAGTGTTTAAATTTTAAATATTACCATTGTATCCTGCAATCTTGCCACATCACTTATTAGTTCCAGGGTTTTTTTTAGGGGGATGGGAGTGTTGGTTTATTCCTTCAGATTTTCTGCATAGACAATTATGCCATCTATAAATTAAAAGAGGTGTATATCTTCATTCCAAATTCATATACTTTTTATTATTCTATTGCACTTGATAGCACTTCCAGGAAAATGTTGAAAAGCATGCTTCCTTTTTCCTGATCTTAGTGGTAAACCTGAGTTTCTCACCCCTATGTTCAGTGTTAGTTGTAGGTTTTATGAAGATGTTCTTCATCAAACTGAGGAAGCTCCTTTCTATTTCCATTTTGCTGAGAGTTTTTATTATAGATGGGTGATGGCATTTGTAAAATTTTTTTCCACATGTAATGATACAATCACACAATTTTTCTTCTTGCTGTGATGGGAAACAGTCTATTTTCATGTGTCGTACCAGTCTTACTTACCAAAGTTAAATGCTCATGTATTGTGGTGCGTAATTCTTTTTGTACATTGTTGAGTTCAATTTGCTGTTTTGTTAAGTAGTTTTAAATCTATTTTCATGAGATACATCAATCTGTAGTTTTCTGCTAATGATAGTTCCTGTTTCTCCACATTCTTTCCAGTATTTTTTATTTTTTGTCTTTTTGATAATAGTCCTTCTAACTGGTGGACATGCATATAAAAATTCTCAACAAAATACTACAAATGAAATCCAACAGATTCTCTCATACTTCTCAGGTGAGTCTGAGCAAAATGTGTTTTTCATGGAATTAGTCCATTTCATCTAGGTTATCAGATACGTGGACACAGAGTTGTTCCTAATATTCCCTTATTATTCTTTTAATGAACACACACTCCATGATGATGTCTCATCCTTCATTTTCTAATATTACTAATTGTGTTTTCTCTCTTTTTTCTTAGGGACTTATTACCTGGCTAGGGACTTATCAATTTTATTGAATTTTTTCAAAGAACCGACTTTTGGTTTAGTTATTTTTTCCTATGACTTCCTATTTTCAATTCAGCAATTTATGCTCCAATTTTCAGTATTTATTTTCTTCTGCTTACATTGGATTTAATTTTCTGTTTACTAAGGTAGAAGTTTACATGATTTATTTTGTACCTTTCTTCTTTCCTGATATATATATATCTCCCTCTGGACACATTCACTATATCCCACAAATTTTGACAAGTTGTGCTTTCATTTTTATTTAGTTTAAAATTTTCTTAATTTCTCTTGAAATTTCTTCTGTTACTCATGCTATTTAGAAATGTGTTGTTTAATCTTCAAGTAAATGGGTATTTTCCAACTATCTTTCTATTACTGATTTTTAGTTAAATCCATCATAGTCTGGGAGCAGACATCATTTGTTTCTCTTCTTTTAAATTTATTAAAGTATGTTTTATAGCTCAGAATATAGTCTATCTTGGCGAATATTCCACAAAAGCTTGAGAAGAATGCATATTCAGTTGTTCTAAAATGTAGGTATCTATCATATCAGGTTGATTGGTGATGTTGAGTTTAAGAATGTCCTTTCTGATCTTCTGCCTGCTGGATCTGCCCATTTCTGGTAGAGAGGTGCTGGTTTACAACTATTCACAGAGTCATCTATCTTCCCTTGCAGTTCTGACCATTTTTGCACATGCACATTAAGGATTGTTCTCTTGGAGTATTGACTGTCTTATCATTATGTAATACTCCCTTTATCCCTGATAATTTTCCTTGCTTTTAAGTTTTCTCCATCTGAAAATAATGTAGCTGCTCGCACTCTCTATTAGCCTGTCCATCCCTTTACTTTAAATCTATGTGTGTCTTTATATTTAAAGCAGGTTTCTTATAGCCAACATATAATTGAGTCTTGTTTTTTAATCCACTCTGATAATTTTCTATTTCACATGTATATCATGGATGTTTAAGGTGGTTGCTGATATAGGTGAATTGATATATACCATATTTACTGTTTCCTATTTGTTACCCTTGTGTTTTATTCCTATTTGCGTTTTTTAACTTTCTAAATTGTTAGACATAGTTTCCGATATATATTTAGAACTAATGCAAATCCACTTTCAAATAGCATTATCCCACCACACAGGTGCTCCAAGTACCATATAATAACAAATAATCCTAATTCCATCCTCCCGTTCATTTTTTGCAGCATTGCTGTCCTTCATTTTCTTCAGTGTGCAAACATCTATCTGCAACTACATTGTTGCTATTATCATTTTGAACACCCCTAGCCCTTTCCTTCTTTTTTTCTTTCTGTTCTTCAGATTAAATGATTTCTATTGATCTCATTTCAAGTTTGCTGAATTTTTCATCTACCAATACAGGTCTGCAATTTATCTCCCTCTAATGACTTTTTAAAAAAATTTTTAGTTGTTTAACTAATCAGTAACAGAATTCCCAGGGTTTTTTATTTCTGTTTTTATTGAGATTCTTTTTTTTATTGGTTATTCAAAACATTACAAAGATTGCAGAATCACATCGGTTACACATCCACATTTTTACATAATGCCATAAGTCATTGAAAGTGTCAGTATTGAAAGTATAAGTACTATCATGCATTCATTTAATTCCCTACACTTATATATACTAACAGCTTTGAAATATTTGTGAGATAAGTACAATGTCTGGGCCCCTTAAGAAGCTCTGTTGGACAAATAAAAATATTTTTAAAAAAGAAGCTATGTCAATTGACTACTTTTGGAGGGGGTAGTAATTAGGGATCAAACCCAGGGGCACTTAAACACTAAGCCACATCCCCAGCCCCTTTTTATATTTTTTTATTTTGAGACAAGGTCTTGCTAAGGTACTTAGTGCCTCACTAAGTTGCTGAGACAGGCTTTGAACTTGGCAATCCTCCTGCCTCAGCCTCCAGAGTTGTTGGGATTGTAGGCGTGTGCCACCATGCCCAGCTCCATTGACTACTTTTGATTCTTGTGTATTAGCCATATTTTTCAGTTATTTTGCATGATACAAATTTTTAAGTAATGTTTAAAATTATACACTAGAACAAGTCTGGACTCTTGCCCCTCTTTTCAGGGTTTATTGTCATAGATAGCCTTTATTTCTTTGTTTTGTGACTCACCTGGACTACTTCTGTCTTTACTATGTTGTAGAGCCATTAGTGCTTCCACTCAGGCACTTTTTTGAAGCCTTATTTTTTATTTTTAAGCCTGGTTAATAAGGGTTTTCCTGTTGCAAAACAATTTACTGGTCAGCCAATGATTGGTCAGAGGTTGTGCTCAAACGCTGAGCTAACAAGACTCCCACATTTTGCCAATGGATCTGTGTGAGAGTTTGGGTAACACATTCAATTGCACACAATTTACAAGTTTTTCCCAGCTTTCATTTTCTGCTGTACCCTCTTATTTCTTCTCTGTGTTACATTAAGCTAGAGACATACGGACAGGAAGTACCATCTCTATTCTTTCCAGAGCATATACAAACATTTGTATATATCCATAGCCTTCTGTCTCTTCAGGACAATAGGGGAACTTAGCACCATTGAATGTGGCTGTCCCAGTCCCCAAGTATCTCTGATAAATCTGTGGCTAGTATGTTACTCTGATACTTACACAAACTAAGATCCTGACCTCAGATTACCTGCAGGGTTGGCCTTCCTATTTCATTTCTTATTGAGACTAATGTTTCCTATTGAGGCTAATGTTTCTGAAAATGCTCATTGTCTTCAGGTTTCTTTACTGCACCAAACTGAGCCAGCCTCACCCAACAGCAAAATTGCTGCTGGTCCTCACTGTTATCCCACCCTGACAGAGCTAACTGTACTGTTAGATTCTGGGAGAAGGGTAGGATAAGAGCAGACCCTGGCTAATGTGCCACAAACTCTGACTATTCTCACATAACTATCAGTAGTTTTTCTTGAATAACTATTCTCAAGTTTTTGTGCTACTTTGGTGGATTTCCAATGTTTAAATGTCTTGAGATTTTTGTCACAATTTACCAAACTCCTAACTGCCATTTTTACAATACTATGACTTGTGTGCTTGTTTTTTCTTAGATTTACTATATAATTTTATTTAAATCTTGCACTTCTAGTATCAGGTAATAAAAAAATATATGGTTTAAAGGGTTTTCAACCTATTTTAAAAATAAAATGTCAGAGGGCTGGAGTTGTGGTTCAGTGGTAGAGTGCTTGTCTCGCATGCATGGGGCACTGGGTTCAATCTTTAGCACCACATAAGTAAATAAAATAAAAATACTATGCCCATCAACAACTAAAAAAAGAAGTATTTAAAAAATAAAAATAAAAAATAAAATGTCAGAGATACATATGATCAGTAAATTATTTGCATATACAAAGAATCCCATAAGTTGATAAGAAAAACAAAAAACAAAAATAACTTGATTTACAAAAAAGATTTCCAGTATTCAATATATATATCAAAAATTCTCAATCTCATTAGTAATCCAAGGAATACAAATTTATATCACAGTAGATTTCACTATCTACCCCATAGACTGGGGTAGAATTAGTACAATTTTAGGATAGTTTTTCCCCCATATTTTTATTGGTGCATTATAGTTATATATAATGGTGGAATTTATTGTAATAAATTCATACATACACACAATATAACAATGTAGTTTGGCCCATATCATTCCCTAGTATTTCTCCTTTCCCTCCACTCCTCCCTCCTCATCCCTTTCCTCTACTGCCCTGCCTTTGATTATCATGAGATCCCTTCTGCCCACCTTTCTTTTCCTTTTTCCTCTCTAGCTTCCATATATGAGAGAAAACTTATGACTCTTAACTTTCTGCACTGGGCTTATTTCGTTTAACAATATTATCAAGTTCCATCCATTTTCCTGAAAATGACATAATTTCACTCTTCTTTATGGCTGAATAATAGTCCATTGTGTATATATAACACATTTTCTTTATCTTTCATCATTGACAGACACCTAGGTTGGTTTCATAGTTTAGCTTTTGCGAATTTTGCTGCTATAAACGTGGGTATGCATGTATCTCTGTAGTAAGATGACTTTAATTCTTTAGGTTAAATACTGAGGAGTGGTATTGCAGCAACAGTATAACAAAGTATAAAAGTATTTCTTTCCCCCTACAGCCTCTATAAAATTTATTATTTTTTGTATTCTTGATTGCTGTCATTCTAACTGGATTGAGACAAAATCTCAGTGTGGTTTTGATTTGCATTTCCCTAATTACTATGTTGAACATTTCTTCATATATTTCTTGGCCATTTGCATTTCTTCTTTTGAGAAGTGTCTGTTTAATTCATCTGCCCATCTATTAATTGCATTATTTTATTTGTTTGTTTGTTTGGTTTTTTGGTGTTAAGTTTTTCAAATTCTTTTTGTATTATGGATACTAGTCAAAAAAAGTAGGTAGCTGGGAGGTTAAGGCAGGAAGATTGTGAGTTCACAGCCAGCCTCAGTAACTTAGAAAGGCCCTAAGCAACTTATTGAGAATCCATTTCTAAATAAGATATTTTTTAAAGGACTGGGTTCAATCCCTGGCACACACACACAAAAAAAGAATAGCTAGCAAAAACTTTTTCCCGTTCTGTAGGTTCTCTCTTCATATTCTTACTTGTTTCCTTAGCTGTGCAGAGCTTTTTAATTTGATACCATCCAATTTATTAATTCTTGACATTATTTCTTGGGCTTTAGGAATTCTATTGAGAAAGTTATTGCCTGACATATATGTTAGATTGTTGACCCTACGTTTTCTTCAAGGTGTTGCATAATTTCTGAGTAATTCCTAGGTTTTCAACCTATTTGAAGTTCACTTTTGTGCAGGGTAAGAGATAAGGATCTAATCTTATTCTAGGATACAGTTTATCAAGTGAGTTTGAACGTATTTGGTCTTTCCACTTAAGGAATATGCCTTAAAAGGTTTTTTGCTACACTAGGACATACGTACAAGGAGTCCACAGCAATTTTTTCATTGTGACATAAGTCTATAAACAGTCCAAATTTCCACTGATAGTAGAGTATAAAAATAAAGTAAGGTATGTTCATATGACAGACTGACCTAGTCTGCAGCCACATACAGCCACACTGTGCATCTATTTCTTCACCTGGGTGGTAGTTTACATGTGTACTTATTGTCTAATTATTCATTGAACTGTAGATTTTGATGCACTTTCTGTACTCTGCTATAGTTGATCATTTTAAATCGGTTATATTTTTAAATGATGTCAAAGAAATTTAAATAGCACTAATATTAGTAATGAAAGACATTTCCAGAGATATTAATATCACCTATATGAACCAAAATCATTCATTCAGTGATGCAGACATATATTCAACAAAAATTAACACATTATCCATTTTCAATGTTTCAGACATTAAACGCGGTCTCATGGAGGAGAGAGACAGAAAACACAGATTACGTCCTGGAAGGGATTATGATCTAGGGAGTGTGCAGGGCACTCATACACTTATCAAAGCTAGTAGAAAAGCACAAGTACTTCAAGAAAGACACTAAGTTCTCTTAGAAAAATCTCGTCAAGTTTAGGATTCATGGAAGACTTACAGCTGGCTGGGACAGGCTGCAAGGAAGAGGACATTAAAAATGTAAATACTCTTCCCATAAGAAAGATTCTTCAAATAACCTAGGAATCCAGGTACAGAAATGACAGAAAAGAGACTGGAGAGGGAGATGGACACTGCCTAGGCACCAAGTGAGGAAGTTAATGGTCCTTTATCTGAAATCCAGGGAAACCACTGAAGGATTTGAAGATGGGATGGGATGGTATTAGTTTCCTAAATTTCCACAAAGCTGGTATCCTAAAACAACCGAAATTTCTTCTCTCACAGATCTGGAGACCAGGAGGTCAGTGTCAGCAGGGTTGGTTCCTTTTGGAAGCTTTAAGGGAGAATTAATTCCATGCCTATCTTGTAGATTCTGGTGAGTGCCAGGAATACTTGGAATTTCTTAGCTTGTAAGCACATTACCTCCAACCTCGGCATCCATCTTCACATAGCCCTCTTCCCTCTGTGTATCTCTATATTCAAACCTCCCTTCTCTTATGGGGACACCAGTCACTGGATTTAAAGTCCAACCTAATTCTGGGATGATTTTATCTTAGATCTTCAACTTAATTACATCTATTATGACCCTTATTCCAAATAAGTCATATCCTGAGGTTCTATGCAGACATATCTTTTGGGAAATTGCTATTTAACTTATCACAGGTATATTCAGATAGAATGGTATGATCAAATTTGGAGGTAAAGGCAACTAAGCATGCTTCCCATAGAAATATACACAAAGTTCAAAAAGACCCATTTGGCTCAGTATCCACTCAGGATATTATAATTTGCAGCTGGTAACAGTATAAAGGTTAAGCCCTAGGGGACTTATCAAAAATATTACTGCATCTTAGAATAGTACACTATGCAAATGTTAAAAAAGAATAAGGTAGATCAGATGAACTGACATTACAAGATGACAGTGAAATACTGAGGAATGAAATTTAGGTGACAAACAGTGTGTGAGTGTGATCTAATATGTGATATAAAGAAACAAGCTAGAAAGAGATTTATAATCATTAATGATACTTCCCTCATGATATTAAGTCTAGGGGAGGACTAAAGTGGAGAAAACTTTTTTATTTTATGGACTAATGTATTTTTAAAATATTTTAAATGCCCATGAATCACATTTATAAATTTTAAATGTATACATATTCCCTTTTGAAATAAACTATGTGCTTAGGAGGGAAAAAACAGATCAGTTAGGGAGAAGGTGCCCTCTACCTTAATGTGACTTCAAAAATGAAATTACTACAGTGAAATTTAAACATAAGAAGCTAAGAAGCCACATTTTCAAATTCTATAACATATCAATGCCATATATTAAATAGCCTCTGGCAGTTAAAGAGATATTTTCAAGAATATTCTAACAACAGATTAATTTACAGAAAATAAAACATTGACCATCTGCCATTACACTGCTGATTTGGCTGGGCTGGACAGCGGGTTTCAGGCTGAGGCAAGTGATTACAAGAGCCTTACAATTCTAGCTCTGAATCACCATGACAACATGAACATATAATTATATACATGCATTGGAAGAAAACCAAAGAATGAGAAATACAAAAGCATGAGGGGATAATTTTTTGGGGGGGTTCTGTAAAGGAAAACATAGAAAAGAATGATTTTTTAAATGTTTCTTACAAAAAAACACCATGTTTGTGAAAATAGCTAATTAAATGGATTTAAGTGTAACATAACTTAAACACCATGACCATTTCCATCTTTCAGCCCTCTTGATTTATCAAAGCTTTCAATAGCACACTCAGGAGCATTCAAACAAAACTAAATAGCAATAAAGCTTTTCTAAGCTTCCCATAATTTGAGTGACAATTTATATAATTACAAGTATTTGACAACTTTTTTATCATTTCTAAATGATTATGAATATCTGCAAGTTTAGAAGATTATATTTTGAAATGCATTTATATACAAACCTGCCATAAGAAAAGCAAAATAAATTAAGCTATTACTATGTTTAGACTGTTGGTTTATAATATGATATATATGAAATAAGAATTTTCAAATAAAACTAAAGGAAGGGGTTAGTTATTGGATCAAAACACTAGTAGAAGCAGCCTAATTCACTTTTGTTAGTGGTTCAGATCTCACTAAATAGAATCATGTAATTAGTCTCATCTGCACTGAAGAGATATGGAAAGAATCTTTTAAAAATATATAGAGAGAGGTATGCCAACATTCAAGAATAAGGAGAGGGTGGAAATGATCAAGTACACCCAACGCAAGAATTAACCCTCTAGAACTAAGGAGACTAAGTAAATCTACCAGTCCTTAAAGGATAGGGAAGCTTCCTTGTTCAACATTAAACAAGAATTTAACAGCACTGTAAATGGGAACACTGATACGACAGCAAAATCTCTGGGACACTATGAAGGCAGTACTAAAAGGAAAGTTCAGTATATTTAGAATAAAGATAGAATTTAGAATAAGAGATAATTTCTGTTATTAAGCGACTCACCAACTAGTTGGGAAGACACAGAGATTAAGTGATAACTATCGAAGGGCATCCATAGGTAGGGGATCTACACACCCCCATTGCCCAAAATTATTCCAATTGATACCTATTATTTGGGCATAATTTTTAAAATTAATTTTAATAATTTCAATCTCAACTGCATCTCAACTTAGACAATAAATTATGAATCATATTTATAGAGATACTATGGAAAGGGGGCTGAGGATCAGGCTCAGTGGTAAAGAACTTGCCTAGAATGTGTGAGGTCCTCAAGTTCAAGCCTCAGCACTGCCAAAAAAAAAAAAAAAAAGATACTATAGAAAGGAAATTAATACAGTATGGCTTCCTAGAGGAGGTGCTGCCTGAGATAAGTCCTAAAGTTCAAAGTAATTAACCAAGTGAAGAAGGGGGTAAAGGACCTCTCCCAATATTTTCCCAAAACAGGATGCTTTTCCTTTGCACTTTGCACTCAAAATTATGTAAGGTCACATGTGGGGGACATACTCCCTTAGCAAGCATATACAAATTCCAGGAGCACGTATGAAACTGACCCTGGAGCATTCACTTATAGTTTTGTGTATTCTGTTTCCTCCCAGGCATTAGGCAAAATCAGGATCACAGTAGGGTGTATGGCCACAGCAATGTAGTAGTCAGCACCTGTTACATGCATTAGCACAGTCTTTTTTTCCCATTCATAAAGGGATCCTTCCCTAGCAGGTGAGGAAGTCAGATACATAGCCCCACTGCTCCTACCATATTGAAGAGCATCTGACCCACTACAGGTCCTTTCAGAGTGTTGCTCCAGATACTAGGATATCACTAAGCATCCTGAACTGTTGGCAACATTCTTTACCACCATTTGTTAAATCCTGCCTAAATATAACAATAACATGGGATAACACAGACCTGACAAATGGAAAAAGAATTCTGAAGTCATTCTTTGGATTCCAGACGCACAATGCCTGATCCTCTTGCATTTTCCTAATACGCAGGATGACAATTCTTCTCTAGTTGTGCAGTGAAAGTTTTTAAATTTTCTATTAATGTAGCAAGTGGGGGACGGGCGATAAAGAAAACACTAGTTTTATGTGGTTAATCTCAGTTAAAACCAGTAACTTAACTTCTGTTTAAAAGAATGAAGTAAATCTCAGTATTCCAAAGTTTTGAGTCTTCCTGCTCTTCTTCAAGATAGCACAGAAATATGTTCAAGAAGAATGTAGATTTTGTGGCCTAGTGATATTGGAGGGGAATGTCGATTTTTTGTTGTTGTTGTTTTCTGGCCCCTTGTTAATCTCTACAGTGTGGCTGATCTGACTGTTCCCTGGACTGCTGACCAGTTACAACTGGTCCAGTCTCACCATTCTATGGACACTCACTGCTGCTAAAGACTCAGCTGTGTTCTTGGCTGGAGCATTGGTCCGGTGAGTACAGGGTCACCTCTCCCTGATGAACTGAGCCCTGCCCCAGCTCTCATTAGTTCTCCCCTAAAGTAGTCTGGAACTACCATTTGGCCTCTGGTTCAGGTATCCTCTCTGCAGTGTTTGTCTATAGACTTGGTCCTCATCATATGAAAGGATGATTCAGATAAGCCCATCATTGGCATATTTAATTATCTTCCCCTCCCTCATAGGACACACACTTGAACTTCTGGATTCTCTCCTTACTACCTAGAATCTAAGGGAGACTATCTGTCTAAACTCAGACCCTCTCCATCCAACCATATTATGCCACCGTGGTGACTCTAACAGGCTGCTAGTGTACTCTCCCTACATACAGACTGCATTGTAAACTAGGACAGGGCTCCCTAGGTCTATGACCCACCCCACAAGGCTTCAGACACATCTGGTAGTAAGTTTTCCGACGGTGAGTCCACCAGGGTAAAAAAGAATGGCTTTCCCCTTATTGTTCTTTCTGTTTTGCAAAGACGTTCCATTCTAAAACTCTATGATCAAATAAAACAAAACCAAACTGATTAGGTTTCCCAGACTTGTCTCTTCTTTTGTTAAAGGAGAAGATAAGAGTTCATAAAATCCTTCCCTTGGCCAACCTAGTCTCACTTTCAAGGCGATTACCTTGCTGCCTACTTAAAAATTCTGTTTTACTAATAACCATGAATCCTTTATTTCTCTTTATACCCTTACAGTTACAACCCTTATTTAATTCTCTCCTCTGACATCCCCAAAATGTAAGTGATATTAGTATGTTAATTTATTCTCCAAGTTATTTCTTCAATTAATGGCTCTCAAAACATGATTCTCCAAGTTAGTGGCATTGTTAGACATGCAGATTCCTGAACCTTACCAGAAAACCTTACTCACCGGACCAATGCCCCAGCCAAGAACACAGCTGAGTCTTTAGCAGCAGTGAGTGTCCATAGAATGGTGAGACTGGACCAGTTGTAACTGGTCAGCAGTCCAGGGAACAGTCAGATCAGCCACACTGTAGAGATTAA
This sequence comes from Callospermophilus lateralis, assembly GCF_048772815.1. Lineage (NCBI taxonomy): Eukaryota > Metazoa > Chordata > Mammalia > Rodentia > Sciuridae > Callospermophilus > Callospermophilus lateralis. The sequence goes on from NC_135314.1 coordinate 84,825,883, forward strand.
CAAGGGGCCAGAAAACTCCAGAAATGAGGTCCCCAGATCTGCATTTTAATGAGCCCTCTGAGTGATTCTGAAGCATGCTAAAGTTTTACATAAAAGATTCTCCTTTAAAATGATCATAGAATATGCAACATGTCTTTTATAGGTCTTGCCAACCTTGACGAAGTCACAGTAACTTTTTTAGAAATGTCACTCTGGGCAGCCTCAGTACATTCTCCCAGAGAAGAAACAATCTGGAAATTAAGGAGGAATTTAAGGGATAGTCATCTATCCCTTGAGCGGCACAAGCATGAAGTACCTGGAGATTACAACAAGATCTAAAGCTCTCAAATTCTCCCACAGGGTTGGAGGTCCTTGATTCAACATCCGACATGGAAGAGTGGAGTCCCTACTTACAGACATCTCTGTGGCCTAAAGTTATTGTTAGCAGTTTTGACATCTTGTGCACATTTTTTTTAACATTACCTCCTTCCCTACAGAATTAAGATTCTATTGGCTATTGAAACTTAAATATTATAAGAAAGAGTATTTACTTTCTGGCTAAAAATTCCCAAGACATGTACTATGCCCAGTTGGCTTGAGACATGTAACAACAAAAAGATGCACATAGGACCTCTACATATGCAATTTAAAAAAGAATCAAAGAATAAAAGGTATAATATGTATATGTAATAATATCCACCTGATTCAAGGCCTCCTTTTTACTTTAGCCTCACAATAACTCTATGAGTTTATAAATCTAGGTTATAAACAACAGAAACCAAGTCTAGCTACCTGAAGCAGAAATATAAAATAGCATAATGATCTTGAATAAATTAAAGAATTGCAGGGAAGGCGAGAGAAGAGATATAGACGGTCTCTAACTTACAATGGTTCAACTTGTGATGTTTCAATTTTGCAAAGGAACAAAAGCAGCATTCAAACCATACTTTGAATTTTGTATTTTGATCTTTCTGGGGGCTGGTGATGATGTGTGGTGCAATACTTTCCTGCAATGTTGAGCAGTGACAGCTGTCTGTACTCAACGGTCAGCCACATACTCACAAGAATGAGCAACCAATACTCTACCATGTACTGTGTTGATAAGTTATGATGTTTAATAGGTTAAGTATATTAAATGCATTTTTTACATACAATTATTTTAATTTGCAATGGGTTTATCAGGACGTTACCACCACCATCACCACCACCCCCACCCCCAATTAAGTCAAGATGCATCTGCATCTGTTTATCTGGGTAAAAACAGGAAAAAGGCAACTCCATGAATCCAAGTAGGAAGAACTGATGGGAATCACTGCCAATAGGAAACAGAAATAAGAAATGTTATTTCACTTTTCTATAATTCCTTTGGGAAAGGAGGTCCTAAAGAGAAGTTCTGATAGGCTAGTTTGAGAGACATGGCCACCTCTCGACCAGAGAAATGCAGGATGCCTGAAATGGTGGCCTCATCAAGGGAGAAGAATAAATCCCCCAAAGGAAATCACCACGAAAACAAGAACTAATGTTGGATACACAAGAAATATCCATCACATCACAAAAAAAGGAAATGTTAACGGAGAAATCTGAATCCCTAAGAAGCTGATGACCTAAAATCCCACAGCCAGTAAGGTCAAAGTAAATACAAGTTTCTGACTTGTATATCATTCCTTTTCCCTTTTCACTATACTCATCTAATTTCTCCCTTTAACATCACACTGAGATAGTAAGCTATCTACTTAATAGTAAATATAAACATTTAATGTGTGTGGTGCTGGTTATTGAACCCTGGGCCTTGCATGTGCTAGGAAAGCATTCTACCACAGAGCTATGCCTTCAGCCCTGCACATTGACTTTCAAAAGTCCAAAGGGACCAGAAGGAGAAGAATGGCACTACTACTGCACTCTGTTTTCTTCACTTCTCCTCTATTGTTCTTACAGTGAGTGCTGTAATGCAATTAACTGAAATTGTCTTAGCTTTGCCATGGACTTGCCTTCAGAACTTGGATAGGTTAGTTAACATCCACAGACCTCAGTTTTCTCATTTGTAAAATGAACCGGTTAGATCAGATCTCTAAAATACCATTTCTAAGATCTTAAGCAATTAAAATAAAGATGAGATTTATTTATTTCTAAAGGCATTTTCTCTAATCTGTAAAGTCCTAAGGGCTAGCATTGTATCTTCTCGTTCATTGTAAATTTCCAGCACACGTGAAGTGATTCTCACTCACCCCAAAGGCCATCATTTTTAGAAAGAGTAATCAAACAACGAGAAGACTGGGCCTTGGCTAAAATCACAGAAAAGAGGGTAGCTCTACTTTCTCAGTGCCCAGGTTTACATTCTTTCCTCTACCATCTCAAGCACATAAAAGGGATCTTGTAGGAAGATAATATTTAAACTAAATATTTATTAATGTTTGTCAGTATAAAATAAAAAATATTTTAATAACAACACAAAAATAACCTTATACCCATCTTCAATTTTTTAATTCACCAAACGATGTCAAAGAGAAGTATAAAATTTAAACTATAAATACATCTACCTTTCATGGCACTACGTTAATCTAGCCCTTTATGTGAAACAATGCTACTAATTCCCATTAAAGCTTCCCTGAATAAAAAGCTATTTTGTGGACACAGAAATCCACTTTTTCTAAATCTCATTTCTTTTTATCTTTGCCACCGCCATTCTGCTCTTTCTTTGTGCAAAAGAGTAAATCCTTTCAGAGCCAACAGGCTCAAATACCATAGCGACTGAGATTACCAATACTGACATCCAGCTGAATAAACCCCGTAAGGAACATTTCTTCTCACCTTTCACCTTGAAATAATCACAGCAGTGGAAGTACAGGCTCCTTGGTAACAAATGACGGCGTCCCTCACACTTTAGCCTTGAAATCGACTTTAATAATGGTGTGTAAAGTTACTCTTTTAAAAATAAGTTTTGCAGCAAAAAAAAAAAAAGTTTTGCCAGAAACAATACCAAAATTAAAAAGAAAAACTTGCATCGACAACAAAAACTCCTATTTTTTGTACTCATTCTCAAATTCCTTAAATCTTCTCCACCATTGTGTATTTATCAAATATTTTCACTTGTTATTGGTTTAATATTTTTAATACGTTGGATGTGAGCATCCTTTATCCTTTTATTAACAAATTACTTGAGAGGCATAGATTAATGCATGATTTTTATGTCATAACCCATGGACCATGGACAGTATGCTACACACAGTTCATTAAATTACTTATATTAATTTAAAATTACTTGATAAATGCAAGGAAATATGTAGTCATAACTCAATGTTCTTCTGACAACAGAAACCTAAATCTAGTCAAAATTGTATCCCAAAAATTGTTTTTTTCCCCTGTTTCTTCCTGTTCCCATCTTCCTGTCAACAACTTCCATGATAAACATTCACCTCCTCTCTCACCTGTTAGATAATTCATCACTAAATCTCATAGTATTTACCTCCAAAGTGCCCTTCTGTTTGTAGTTTGCCCCCACTCCTCTCTCCTGTGGAAGCTATGTTAGCATTTCCACTTCTCAGACTCCTAATCCTTTTTCTCCCATTTCACTTGGCTTTACAGTGACCCACTGTTTTTCCAAAACATGGTGGTGATTATATGTCAGCCTCCAATTTACCATTTCAGATGTGCAGAAGCAATCCATTGGCAGAACGGTGCATCAGAGCTGGAAGAAAACAGGCAAGAAACACTACAATCTCACCTCCTACCCACCAACCAAACTCCTGCTATTATCTCCCATTGGCTGAGTCAGATGGAAGCCAAAAGGGATTCTGAGTGGTATAGACTATAAGGGCACAGAATACATCTGGGGTCGTAACGAAGGATAACTTACACATTTCTACCCACTCTTCATCTTCTACATACCCACTCAATCTGTGAGACTCAGTTCAAAAGTTACTTTCCCAGGCAGTTTCTCTTCTCTTCATTTTTCCTATGTGTATTCTGTGTATCACTCACAATTTTTCATTGCAATTTGTCCCTATACTCATCCCTCCCCCACCAATTCTCAGTCTTTCCAAGGTTGTTACAATATCTTATATTGCATTCATTCACAGGGTCTTTGGCATATTATTGTGTGAGTGTGAGTGTGTGTGTGTGTGTGTGTGTGTTTTAAGTGAATGAATTGAGATGAATTGATAGGCAAACAGGGCATCCCCTAATACTTTTAATGGAAATAAATAGCATTCACAATAGCCAATTGGTTCCATTCACTATGGAACCAACCTAGATGTCCTTCTACAGATGAATGGATAAAGAAAATGTGAAGATACACACACACACACACACACACACACACACACACAAACAGAATATTACTCAGCCATATGAAGAATGAAATTCTGACATTTGTCCATAAATGGATGAAACTGGAGAATGTCATGCCAAGTGAAATAAGCCAATCCCAAAGAACCAAAGGCCAAATGTTTTCTCTGATATGCAGATGCTAATTCACAATAAAGGGTGGGGAATTAGGAAAGAATAGAATTAGGGTCCATTTACATCTCAATATTTATGAAACAATTTTGTTCTTCATTCAAAAGTAACAATAGAAAATAAATTTTTGAAACAAGGTATTTTGGGAGGTCTGGGTGTTTCTCAATTCAGTCTTTCTAACCTGATAGAAGGGAGATTGCTAAATTCTGGTTGCCTCTGGACTTCCTGTTTCATCTAAAGAGAGGAAAAAAACAATCTAAGAAACATTCCTGAAGGTCCCAGGAGAGAGACATAGACCCATTAAAAGACAATGTTTACAGGAACAAGATTAGGATGCCTACTCTCACCACTCCTGTTAATATATTACTTGACATTTGAAACTTTAACCAGAGTAATTAAGTAAAAGAAAGAAAGAAAAGGGGATACAAATAGCAGAGGAAGAAGTCAAATTGCATTTGCAGAAAGTAGCAGGATACAAAGTCAACCTACAAAAATCAATAGCTTTTCTATAAACTAGTAATGAATCTGCTAAAAAGGAAATCAGTAAAACAATTCCACTTACAATATTTAAAAAATATAGTTAGGGGGCTGGGATTGTGGCTCAGTGGTAGCATGCTTGCCTAGCATGCATGAGGCACGGGGTTCTATTCTCAGCACCACATACAAATAAATTTTAAAAAATAAAGGTCTATCAACAACTAAAAAATATTTTTTAAAAAATATAGTTAGAAATAAATCTAGCCAAGAGTTGAAAAAAAAACACTACAAGAAAAAAAAATGTTGAAAAAAATCAAAAAGACACCAGAAGATAGAAAAAACTTGCAAATTAATTTTGTTATATGGTGATACTACCAAAAGTGACCTACAGATTGAATGCAATCCCCATCAAAATAACAATGATATTTTTCTCAATACTAGAAAACACTATTCTAAAATTTATATGGAAGAATAAAAGACCCAAAATTACTAGCACAATTCTGCATGAAAAAGGTAAATCTGGCCAGGCACTGTGGCACATGCCTATAATCCCAGAGGCTTGGCAGGAAGATCAAGAGCTCAAAGCCAGCCTCCGCAACAGTGAGGTGCTAAGCAACTCAGTGAGACTCTGTCTCTAAATAAAGTACAAACTGGGGCTGGGAATGTTGCTCAGTGGTCAAGTGCCCCTGAGTTCAATTCCAAGTACCCAAAAAAGTGGGGGTGGGGGGATAAATCTGAAGGTATCATTAATACCCAACTTCAAATTATACTACAGAGCTATAATAACAAAAGTAGCTTGGGATTGGCATAAAAATAGACACAGAGACCAATATGGGGGGGTGGATGGGGAAGGGACACAATATAACTCTTACAACTACACTCATCTTATTCTTAACAAAGATAACAAAAACTTAAGTTGGAGAAAAGACATCCTCTTTAACAAATGGTGCTGGGAGATAAATTCATGCATAAAAGTTTAAAAACAGATCCCTCTCTCTCACATACATAAAAGTTAACTCAAAATGAATCAAAGACCTAATAAACTGGTCAGAAACTTCACAACTGCTAGAACATTTTAACATAAAGTCATAGGACACCAACTTTCTCAATAAGACGCATAGAGGTCAAGAAATATTACCAATAATCAATATATGGATGGCATCAAACTAAAAAGCTTATATAAAGAAAAGGATACAATTTACATCATAAAGGGAGAACCTATAGAATGGGAGAAAAGTCTTTGCACTCTATTCTTCCAAAAGAGAATTAGTGTCTAAATATATACATTACTCAAATAACTCAACACCAAAAAACCCCACAAATAACCCATTCAATCAATGGCAAGTGAATAAAATAGATACTCCTCAAAAGAAGTACAAATGACCAAAAATTATGTGAAAAAATGTTCAACTTCTCTAGCCATCAGAGAAGTGTAAATAAAAACTATATAGAGATTTTATCTCACTTTGGTTAGAACGGCAATCATCAAGAATACAAATAACAATAAATGCTGGTGAGAATGTGGGGACAAATGAACACTTATACATCATAGGTACATAAATTTGTACTGATTAGGAAATCAGTATGGAGATTCCTCAAAAGACTAAGATTAGAACCACAGTTTAGACCAATTACAAAACTCCCTGGTATTTACCCCCCAAAATTAAAGTCACCAATCCCATACAGATACATACCTACTCACATTTATAGCAGTACAATTCACAATAGCCATGTTATGAAACCTGCCTAGGTGTCTACCAAAAGACGAATGGATGAAGAAATTTTTTACACACACACACACACACACACACACACACACACACACACAATGGAGTTTTCATCCCTAAAGACTGAAATTCTGAAATTATGTATTTGCAGGAAAATGGATGGAACTGCAGAGCATCATGTTAAGCAAAATAAGCTAGAATCAGAAAGTGAAGGGTCATAGGTTTTCTTTTTATGTGGATGTTAGAAAAAAGGAAAGGAAGTGATCTCATGAAAACAGAGGGGAGAAAAATAAAGTAGAAGAGGATTGGGAGAGGGAAGAGAGGGCAAAGGGAGCTACCAGGGAATGAAATTAATCTAAGTATGTTAAGTGAATATGAATATGCCACAATGAAACCCACTATCCTGTATAATGAATATGCACCATTTTTTAAAAAAGATAGAGATTAACTTTATAAAATGCCTCCCCTCCCTAACATATTGTTGCCATATCAACAGGATTGCAGAATAATAGGAGCAGATTACAATGGAAAGACTTGCAAGACACAGACTCTTAAGAAGTTCTTCAGGAAACCCAAAGCCAATGTGGGAAACAAAACAAGGATACTGGGCCTGGGGTTGTAGCTCAGTGGTAAGTGCTTGCCTAGCATGTATGAGGCCCTGGGTTTGTTCCCCAGCAACACATAAAACTAAATAAACAAAATAAAGGTACTGTGCCCATCTACAACTAAAAATATTTTAAAAATGAAAACTAGAGGAAACTGAAAGCATACATAGCTCTAACAAACATTAGAACCAGCCACAATCCTTGCCAAATTAAAAAAAAAAAAAACTCACACTGAAGGCTTAGTTACACATCTTTCTATTATTCAATATGTCATTCCAGCTTTCTAAAGAGATGAAGAAAATACTTTGGTCATTGCCAGAGATTCAGCTATGTAAAGAGTTCTAATGGAAAAAGTAGAAAAAATGCAAAAATGTGCATATTAAATAGATGAAAACTGTAAGGATGTATCAAAGGGCATGTTTAGAAAACAAACAGAAAAATGACAATTATGGGCTGGGGCTATAGCTCAGTGGCAAAGCACTTGCCTCACATGTGTGAGGCACTGGGTTTGATCCTCAGCACCACATAAAAATAAACAAATAAAATAAAGGCATGCTGTCCATCTACCACTACAAAAACATTTTTTAACAAAGAAAAGGACATTTATATGCCATAAAAGCTTATTTTTATGTGTGAAAAGGCTACATACTGTATAAATTCCATTACATTAAAGTCTGGGAAAGGCAAATTATAGAGTCAGTAAAAAGATCAGTGGTCACCTAGGGCTTAGTGGGAGTGAAAAAAGTAGAACAGGTGATTTTTAGCCCAGGAAATTTTCAGATCAATGAACAGTGTTCTGTATGACAACGTAACAGTAGATACCTGGCATTATATATGCTTACCATAACCTGTGGAATGTCACAGAACAAAATGTGAACCTTAATGTATATGAGCAAAAAGATCATTTAGGAAAATGGGGGTTTCCATAAATGAATGCTGATTGTGACAAAAAAAATCTAATTATTACTACAAATGTATGAAAGGAAGGGAGCAGGGAGAAAAGGTGGTAAATCCCTTTGGAAATGAGTCTGTTAAGCCTAAAAGCAATATATATATATTGCTTTATATATATATATATTTATATTATATATATATATATATATATATATATATATATATATATATATATGAAAAGAACTGTATGTTGCCATTGTACTCTAGTTAATAAAGTTATTTCCCATGGGATATGAATTAATTCTGATACTATATATATATATGTGTGTGTGTGTGTGTGTGTGTGTATAATGAATAAACAAATGATGATAGATAATGGCAGACAGGTTTCTGCTCTTAGAGTGGGAAATTAAATAAGAGGAGTAGATAAGAATGATCAATAATTATAATGGATTATAATTGGAGTATCAGCATGAATTCTAGCTTAAAATAAATGCAAAAATAAATATTCATAGGTAATGTACATGCGAGCTATTATATAAGCATGTATTTCCTTGCTCTCAGTTGAAAGAAGCTAGAAGAAGCAACGCCAATGGCATGAGCACAATGAGTTGATCTTGCCTTCTAATAGTGCCCATTTAAAGTATCAGGGCTTCTTGAAGAAATGGTTGACCCAAGGACTGTGTTACTCAGCTTTATATTGCTGTGACCAAACAACTTGACAAGAAGAACTTAAAGGAGAAAAATGTTATTTTGAGCTCAGTTTCAGAGGTTCCATCCATTGTTGGCTGACTCCATTGGTATGAGCCCAGGATGAGGGAGAACATCATGGCAGAAGGTTGTGGTGGAGGAAAGCTGCTCAGCTCATGAAAGTTGGGAAGCAGAGAAAAAGCAAGCGAGGAACCAGGGACAAAATATAAACCCCAAAGACAGGCTTCCAGTGATCTACCTCCTCCAGCCATGCCCCACCTACCTACAGTTACCAAGTAGTCTATTATTATTATTATTATTATTATTATTAACTATTAATCAGTTAACTAGATTTATCCGCTGATTAGGTAACAGTTCTCATTATCTAATCATTTCTCCTTTGAACACCCTACATTGCCACATGAGCTTTTGGAGGGAATTCTTATATCCAAACCATAACAAGAATTAAGGTAGGAAACATAGGACGAGCTTGGAGCATCCTACAAAGCCTGAAAATAATGAATAAATAAGCCTATGCTGATGGGAAAATGCCATTCAAATAAATAGGAAAGATGAGACAAATCTATTCCTTAAGTGTGGCCTGCACATGGTTACTTCCCTCCAAAGAGTGCCGTATGGAAAATGGGAAGCAAAGAGGAACTTTACAGTGAGGAAATCAAATAAACACCACCTCAACCAGGTAATAAAGGTCAACATCAATAGTGACAGGTCATACAGACAGCATGTACCCTGGTACGCGCTGTGATGAAAATGGTACTTCATCTCTCTGATCTACCTTCCGAAAATTCATAACGCCATGAGAAAACAATAAGGAAAGTCCAATAGAAGGTGAGCTATAAAATGCCTGATCAAATCCTCAAAACCCCAAGGTTATTATTAAGCTGAACAATGGCCACCTGAAGATGTCAGGACCTAATTCTTGGAATTGTAAATGTTACCTTAGTGGGTCAAAAAAAATCTCTTATCTTGAGATGAGAAAACTACCTCAGATTATCTGGGCGGGCCCTAAAGGCCAGCACAAGTGTCTTTATATAATAGAGGAAGAGGGAGATTTGAAACAGAGATGTACACAAGAGAAGGCAAACCAGAGACAGAGGCAGAGATTGAAGTAATGTGGACACAGCCTAGGAACGCCAGGGAAGCCACCAGAAGCTGGAAGAGACAGAACTGTCCCCACTTAGAGCTCCCTGTGTGTCATCTTGCAGGATTTCAGACTCCTGAGCTTTTCCAGAATTGTGACAGAACAAATTTCTATTCTCCTGAGCTAAAAAGTTTGTGGTAATTTGTCATAAAAGCCACAGGAAACAAATATACTTATTAAAAATTTTAAAAAGTCAGACAAACTGTCACAACCAAGAGGAATCTGAGAAATGAAAACTAAATGTAATGTGGTGTCCTGGGTGGAAAAAGTATATAAGACAAAATCTGAAGAAATATGAATAAAGTGTGGACTTCATTTAAAAATGCATCAATACTTGTTCATTGATCTTAACAAATATACTATATTAATGTGAGACATTAATAATAAGGGAAACCAGGTATGGGATGTATGGGAACTCCATGTAATAGCTCTTTAATTTTTTCTGTAAATAAAAAACTATTCTTTAAAGACCAAGTCTTTCCACCAACTAAAAAATATAGTAAAATTTTAAAGTAAAAAAATATATAAGGTCTTTTAAAATGTAAGCATTTATTAATAAATAAACTCTACAAACAAACCCTATATGATTATAATAAATCCTGTTATGAGGGTTGAAAGATGGGGCTTGTGTGGCTAGGAAAGAGTTCAATGTTAATATTTTTCCATAGGAAATTATGTTTTGTTATGTTTGTATAAAAATTTAAGACAAAAAAAATTTTAAGACAAAGAAAAGAAATAGTAAAAAAAAAAAAAAAAGCCAGAAGAGAAAAAGGAGCAGAAAAATAATATAAGAAAAATCAGGATAAGAAATATATATGTGATAAAATATGATAAAATACAAGATAAGACGGTGAGAATAAGATCAACAAAAGCAAATGAAAGTTATAGGTTTAGTTTCTACCAACACGTTTTTTACAATAAACAACAGAGAAAGATTAAAAACAAAGCATAGATACACATATGCCAGGAAAATCACAATAAAAGAAAGTATGCATGGCATTATTATCATCATAGAAAGTAGCATTCAAGTCAAAAAGCATGAAATGGGACAGGGAGGGATTTATAATGATATAAGCTGTAATTCCCCAAAGCAGATAACTATAGTCATGAACCCTCATGCCTAGATAGCACACCATCAAACTAAAAGAAAAAGCTATTAGAAAAGATGTGGATTTATCAAAGTCAAAATTATAATAGAAAACCTTGACTCTTCTCTGTCAGCGAAGGACAGGCTAAGCAGACAAAAACTAAAGACGTTTACAGAGAATTTGAATAAGACTATTACCAAATTTATTTTATTAATGTGTGAAGAATATACGCCAAGTATACAGAGAATATCTTTCTTTTCAAGAAACTCTAAAACACTGCAAAATAATTGTCTATATGTTGATACAATTACACTCTCAAAAAACTCCTCAAAGTCAAAATTTAAAGCCACATTAAATATGATCACAATAGTCTAAATTCACAACAAAAGCAGAATGTTCTTAAAGACTCTAAAACTAGTTTACTTACAAATAAACAAGTATAAGAACTGTATTGTAAAATTTATGAAATGCATTCAAAGTGGTGCTTAGAAGAAAATGCCAAATCTTGAATACACATGTCAGGAAACAACTGAAAATAAACTAAACATTTAACTAAGAAGCCAGGAAAAAAAGGCAACAAAATAAACCAAAAGGTAATTTTAAAAGAAATTTTATTAATAAGCAAAAATTTATGAAATAAAAGATGAACAAAAATGTCAAAAATAAAAATAAAAAAGAAGCTAGTTCTTTGAAAAGACTACTAAAATAGATTTATATACAACAAGTCTAACCAAGAAAGAAAGAAAAGATATAAATAATAATATTTTTATTACAAGAGAGTAGTATGTGCAACACTTTAACTAATACTATTGAAACTATAAGAAAGGATTGTTACATGAAAAAATTAAAATTACGAAAGTGAGAAAAGTGACAAGACATCTGAAAATTTAGACCAATAACCACAGGCGGGGGAAATAAAATAAAATGTGGTTAGAATCTTCTTCCCCCAAAGACTTCATGCCCAGATAATTTTTTTCACATGAAAGATCTACCAAAACTTCAAAGAATGAATCCTTTGTACTTAAACTTTGCCAACACATAGAGTATTTTTCAGAAGACAAAAGAACATAAAATGCTAATGTTTTCTAATTTGATATCAAAACAAGACAGAGATACCCACTATCCACAGCCATTACTCTGGTGACCCTAGCCTGTAAGATTAGTCAGGGCAAAGAAAACAGGCCACAAATATCAGAGACCAGACTACTTGAAGAAACATGATTACTAATCAAGATAACCTAAAATTCCAAAACAAAAATTCAACAGAAAGAATATTAGAAGTAATAAGATAGTTCTATCTAGATTTTGGATATAAGGTAAATATACCAAAATTAACAACTTTTCTGTATTCCAGCCATAACAAACAAATAATATCATTTTAAAAATCCAATTTATAAAGCAAAGATGTGATTAAAAAAAAATCTATTCTTTGCATAAAGAAAGTAATAACATTTTGTTGAGTAAGAAAAAGAAGACCTCCAAAGTGGAAAAATATGTTACTTAATGGCAATATCACAAGGATATCAATACTTCCCTTAGTTAATTTAACAATTCAATGTAAGTATAATCAAAATATTACTGATATTAACATATTTGAAAAGCCTCTTAAGTTCAAAAGATTTTCCAAAAAAAAATGTGGAATTGTCAATCAAGTCATTAAAAAATAAGTGAATCTAGTCCTACACATTTAAAATAGTCCTTAAAGTTACAATTTAAAAATTACTTGTAGTGTTTTTTAACAATGGATCCTGGTACCGAAATTGAAAATTAGCCTAGTAAAAAGATAGAACCCAGAAACAAAACTAGGGATATGTGGGAACACAAAGGAGGTACTTCAAATCTGTGAGGAAATGATAAACCACTCATTAAAAACACTCACACAATTAAATGAAAGAATATTCCAGGTGAACACTGTTAAGTCATCCTGACTGGTGTAGCTTAAGCAACTGGTCACACCAATTATGTTTTTTTCACATTAAGCAGATGTTAATCTGCAATGTATCGTTTGAATGAAAGAATCAGGAATAGCTTTATAGTTGTCAATTGTTATGAGGCACAAAACCATTACAGTTTTCAAAATAGCATTAAACTTTGCTTTTATAAGCAAGATCTAGCAGTTGAGTCATTTACAGAGCTAATGAGCTAATGTGGGGTCACTGTATGCAGAAGACAGCTCTTTCACTTGGGCAAAAATAGGCAGACTGAGAAAATGAGAAAACTGAGCCCTGGCCTCATGCCTTGATAGCCATGGGGTCCTGTAACATCCTGAGATTTGTCCTTCTTTTTCAGCTTTCCAAATGGGAGCTGTGATTCAGAAGATCCTACTTCCAGTTTCTAAAGCCAACCACATATATTCTACAAAAGGATGAAAACTATGAGGGTATCTTCCCCTGAGACCCAGGGCTGAGAGAGTAGAGACGAGAGCTGCTTTATTGCCTACACTAGTTGATTTAAGATTTCTGGGTTCTTACTCTAATATGTTGACACTAGTTCATAATAGTAGGACAGCACGTGACCTACTGGCATTGCTGAAACTATGAGAACTTCTTGTGGACCCAAAATTCAGAGGAAGACTTAGCTATTATTTGATCACCATAAGTCCAAGCTCAAATCTCCTGAGCTCAATTAAAATACAACGGATCACCAGGATCCTGGAACAGAAGAATAGTGATAAAACTCATAGGCATTTTAGAAAAGTCAACACAGAGAAAATGATTGTCCAGTATCTGCATAGTTCACCTGCTAACTTCAAAAAATGGTATGTTCTACTTAAGCTCTGACTGAATATTGCATCCATCAAACCAGAGACAGCCTCTCCATACCTTTGAATAAAACACATAGAATATATAGTACAAGCTCCAAGTATTTCATTCCACATGCTGAAATTATGTTCCTCAAGTTGTAACCTGGTAAAACCAGTGAGGCTGAGAGCTCTATGCAAGTATTAAGATTCTGATTCAAGACAGTAACTAAACTGGTACAAAGTTAAACAATATGGAAACCATCAGAGTCTGCAGATGAGGATCTCAAGACAATGCACAGCTACAACTACTAAAGGATATGCACCCTGGACCAAAGAGGTATGTCCTTATCTAAAGCAATCTAAAGTTTTCACTTATTTCTCTGTGAAACCAGGCTAGAGATAGACATTTAGAATCTAGGAGTAGTTCATTGTCTGTTATAACTTTAGTTACACAGGTACCTTACACAGCTTATTTCATAGCATCATTTCAGCCATTCTCAATCATATCTAGTATCATTATTTTTTAAAATCTCAATTTAAGGTCATGTGTAAAAGATATGTATATACTATATATATCATATATACTATAATATACTATATTATATATATATTAGTTGATTTATAATATATATAGTATATAATATATGTATATATTATATATATTTATAGTATGTAAATACTATATAATATATATATTTGAAGTTAGCAGATGCACATATCTTTTACACATGTATAGTATATACATACTATACATACTATATATAATATTATATATACTATATATATTATATATAGTATGCATATATTATATGTGTAGTATATTACATATAATATATATAGTAGATTAATGTGACAGTTGGGTGACTTTGAAGCTTAGTTTCACAAAGCAAATAAGCAGCTCATTTCATTCTTCCTGAAGAAGATGTATCCCTATCTGGATGTGACACAGTAGCTCATATTATTACCACAATTACTTTATCTTCAACTAGAAAACAAAAAGTTGTCCCTTCCCCACCTGACAAATAAAAAATTCAATTACCTTCCTTTACTACCTTGGACTGTATCAACCATATTGACTTTTTATAAGCCTACAGGCTAAACCAAAAGATTAAATTTCATACAAATAATTTCTCCTCCTCAGCCTTTGTCTTACTCAAATCCACTCAGCAAAAGATTATTCTGGATTCTGAGTAAGCCCAGAGTTTCTTCTCAACATCTCCTACTTGAAGTGCGATCCATCACACTGGAGAAGGACTGTCAGTCACACTGGAAAGTGATCTGTCACTTCCCAGTCAGGGTTGTTACTCAAACGTCAAGTCAATGTAGAAAATGGTGCCTAATCTTTGGACTGTCATAAATCTCTCTCTCTTTAAAACTTTTGAAGACTCTTAGTGATGCTTAATAATGTCAAATCCACACCAGGAAAATTAATATCTGAAATAAAATGTCACTAAATCCTAAAACCATGTCAAACCCTACCTTGGTCTATCATCTTGACATTGTATGTCATTTTCAGTCATGAACTCTAAAGCATCTATGTACCTGAAATAAGAGGAGATCAGATCAAATGAGAATATAAGAAAAAAGGCCTTTAGTGATCATGCTGGATCTGATCTGAGTCATTCCAGGTCAGCTGTCTTTTGTCTACCTCTAGGGATCCAAAAACATCATTGGGAGAAACATTTTCTAAAGAGAGATTAACTCTGGTGTTTAGATTCCCGCTCAGAAAGGTTCCTCTGGTCTGTTTGCCTCTGGTCCAACCTCTGCAGATGAATTCTTTTTCACTGAAGAGAGTGTCATATTTAAAGACCCATATTTATCAGACCCATAAGAAGTGTCAGACACTGTAAAAGATAGTTTGCTTTCATTAGCTCCAATCTTCATAATTAATAACACGGCAAAATAGGTATAATTAATTCCATTTTAAGATGAAGCAACTAAAAGCTCAAAGATACTAAATAACTTACTCAAGATCACAGAAGCAAGAAATTACTGAATTGAGATTTAAACCTAGCATTGCCTGACTTCAAAGTACATGCTCTTTCCACTGCATTGCATCTGATCCATCTTGTCTGCTCACACATTTGCATTTGGGGCATATTTTGAATTGCATTCAGTCTCTTAGACAAATGTGGAGTCCACAAACCCTCAAATACCTGTAAATGTAATCCTATTTGGATTTAGGGTCTTTGCAGATGACCAAGTGAGGATGAGGCCCTTAGTTTGGCTCCTAATCCAATATGTCTGTGCTCTTATAAATATTTGGATACAGAGACAAATTACGCATAGAGGAAAGACAATTGAAAGAAAACACAGAGAGAAACCACCATCTACAAACCAAGGAATGCCATAGGCTACCAGAAGCTGGGAGAGAGGCAGGACACAGATTCTCTCTCAATGCCCTCGAGGGAGCCATGGCCAACACCTTGATTTCTGACATCTAGCCTCCAGAACTGTGATGCAATAAATTTCTGTTGTCTCAGCTACTCAGTTAATTGTATTTTGTTATAATAGCCCTGGGAGGGATCCAACATGGCGGCCGGCGAGGAAGCTGCACTTTCAATATCTCCACATTAACGGGATCAGAAACACCAATTAAAACAGCTACATTCTACCTACTGAGGATCTTCTAGCAAAATTCCGTTGAAAGGAGACCTGCCGAGAATTAGTAAGTTTTTTAGACGTGACAGTTTGCCCCAGACAAGTGAAACTTGACTGGCAGCGCGGGCTCAGAGTCCAATCCCGCGGCCACCCGCCGCTTCTGCAAGCGGCAGGCGGCCCAGAGCAGCGCGGCAGAAGGGTCCCCGCCCAGCCAGCAGACAGCGCCCGCCATCCCGGCTACCCTGGCGGCCCTGCTTTCGCCCGGCGAACAGCCACCCCACCCGGCTGGTTCTTAGCCACGCCGCTGCAGCCACCCGGCTTTACAAGCACCCCCGGCGGCCCTGCTCGGCGAGAAGGGTCCCCGCCCTGCCGGCAGACAGCTCCCGCCATTCCGCTCTTGCTCTGCAAGCAGCCACCCCGCCCGCTTGGTTCTTAGCCACGAGGCTGCAGCCGCCCGGCTTTACAAGCGCCCCCGGCTACCCTGCTCGGTGAGAAGGGTCCCCACCCTGCCGGCAGACAGCTCCCGCCATTCCGCTCTTGTTCTGCAAGCAGCCACCCCGCCCGCTTGGTTCTTAGCCACGAGGCTGCAGCCGCCCGGCTTTACAAGCGCCCCCGGCGACCCTGCTCGGCGAGAAGGGTCCCTGCCCGGCCAACAGACAGTTTCCGCCATCCCGGCTACCCTGCCGGTCCCGCTCTTGCCCTGCAAACAGCCACCCCGCCCGCCTGGGTCTTAGACACGCGGCGGCAGCCACCCGGCTTTACAAGCGCCCCCGGCGGCCCTGCTCTGCGAGAAGGGTCCCCGCCCTGCCGGCAGACAGCTCCCGCCATTCCGCTCTTGTTCTGCAAACAGCCACCCCGCCCGCTTGGTTCTTAGCCACGAGGCTGCAGCCGCCCGGCTTTACAAGCGCCCCCGGCGACCCTGCTTGGCGAGAAGGGTCCCTGCCCGGCCAACAGACAGTTTCCGCCATCCCGGCTACCCTGCCGGTCCCGCTCTTGCCCTGCAAACAGCCACCCCGCCCGCCTGGGTCTTAGACACGCGGCGGCAGCCGCCCGGCTTTACAAGCGCCCCCAGCGGCCCTGCTCGTCGAGAAGGGTCCCTGCCCGGCCGGCAGACAGCTCCCACCATCCCGGCACTCCTGGCGGCCCGCCCGCTCTGCGAAGGGTTACCCCACCCGGCTCTTAGCCACGCGGGCGCCATCTGCCTGGCGCTGAGGGAGCCCCCGGCGGCCCAGCGCAGCCAGAAGGGTCCCAGCCTGGCCCGACAGAAGGCACGTGCCCTTCCGGCTCTGCTAACGGCCCTGCACACCCAGGAAAGGGCTCCCCACCTTGAGAGGATGGGAAGGAAATCTAACCAAGCCTCTATGAATTAGCAAACTGGGATCTAAAACCAGAGATTATATCAGACCAGAGACAAGCCAGTTCCACCTCTCCCTTCGGTCACTCCTGCAAGGAGCCAGGGGCCCGCCATAGCAGAGAGGGGAAGTCACCAAAGATCGGCCAAAGAGATTCCTTCCCAGCGGACTCTAAATTAGCAGGAGCGGCGAGGGAGCCGGACGGAGCTGGCGGGAACCGCGGCAGCGGCACGGGAACCGGCGGGAGCTGAGGCGGCGCTGACGCAGGAGCCGGCGGGAGCCGCGCGGCGCGGGTCTCCCAGCTACAGCCCCCACCAGTGCTGACAACTGAGGTCTCTTGCACCAGATACGGGGGCGTGGCTACCAGAAGAAAGAAACGCGATCAGTATGAAAAGACAAGGAAAGAAAGGACCACAAGCAATGCAGGTCAACTCAACTTTAGAAGAGGTAATATCTGCAGCAGATGGAATGTCAGATAAAGAATTCAGGATATACATGCTTCAGATGATCTGGAGTCTCAAGGAAGACATTAGACAGCAAAATCAGACAATGAAAGACCACTTCGACCACTTCGACAATAAATTACACAAACAAATCCAAGAAGCAAAAGATCAATTATACAGGGAGATAGAGGTTATAAAAAACAAACAAACAGAAATCCTGGAAATGCAGGAAATAATAAACCAACTTAAAAACTCAATTGAGAATACTACCAGCAGAGTAGAACACTTAGAAGATAGAACATCAGACAATGAAGACAAAGTATTTCAACTGGAGAAGAACATAGACAGCTCAGCAAAGCTGTTAAGAAACCATGAGCAGAACATTCAAGAAATATGGGATAACATAAAGAGACCCAACTTAAGGGTCATGGGGATACAGGAAGGTATTGAGGTCCAAACCAAAGGAATGACCAATCTATTCAACGAAATAATACGAGAAAACTTCCCAGACTTGAAGAATGAGACAGAATCCCAAATCCTAGAAGCCTACAGGACGCCGAATGTGCAAAATCATAAGAGAGCCACACCTAGACACATTATAATGAAGATGCCCAACATACAGAATAAGGAGAGAATTTTAAAAGCTACAAGAGAAAGGAAGCAGATTACATTTAGGGGTAAACCAATCAGGATAACAGCTGATCTTTCAACACAGACTCTGAAAGCTAGAAGATCCTGGAATAACATATTTCAAACGTTGAAAGAAAAGGGGTTCCAACCAAGAATTGTGTATCCCGCGAAATTAAGCTTCAGGATAGAAGATGAAATTAAAACCTTCCATGATAAACAAAAGTTAAAAGAATTTGCAGCTAGAAAACCAGCTCTTCAAAACATCCTCGGCAAAATATTACAGGAAGAGGAAATGGAAAATATCAATGAAAACCAACAGCGGGAGGTAGTACAGTAAAGGTGGGGGGGAATAATCAAAGAGGAAAACAAACCATGTTTAGTAACATAAATAAACAAATATGGCTGGAAGAACAAACCATATCTCAATAATAACTCTAAATGTTAATGGCTTAAACTCACCAATTAAGAGACACAGGCTAGCAGAATGGATCACTAAACAAGACCCAACAATATGCTGCCTTCAGGAGACACATCTGATAGGAAAAGACATACATAGACTGAAGGTGAAAGGTTGGGAAAAATCATATCACTCATATGGACTTCGCAAACAAGCAGGAGTGTCCATACTCATTTCAAATAAAATAGATTTCAAGCCAAAGTTAATCAAAAGGGATGAAGAGGGACACTACATACTTCTCAAGGGAACCATACACCAACAAGACATAACAATCATAAATATATATGCCCCAAACAATGGAGCAGCTATGTTCATCAAACAAACTCTTCTCAAGTTCAAGAGTCTAATAGACCACCATACAATAATCATGGGAGACTTCAACACACCTCTCTCACCACTGGACAGATCTTCCAAACAAAAGTTGAATAAGGAAACTATAGAGCTCAATAACACAATTAATAACCTAGACTTAATTGACATATATAGAATATACCACCCAACATCAAGCAGTTACACTTTTTTCTCAGCAGCACATGGATCCTTCTCAAAAATAGATCATATATTATGTCACAGGGCAACTATTAGACAATATAAAGGAGTAGAGATAATACCATGCATATTATCTGATCATAATGGAATGAAATTGAAAATCAACAATAAAAGAAGTAAGGAAAAATCATGCATCACCTGGAGAATGAACAATAGGTTACTGAATGATCAATGGGTTATAGAAGACATCAAGGAGGAAATTAAAAAATTCTTAGAGATAAATGAAAACACAGACACAACATATCGGAATCTATGGGACACATTGAAAGCAGTTCTAAGAGGAAAATTTATTGCTTGGAGTTCATTCCTTAAAAAAAGAAAAAACCAACAAATAAATGATCTAATACTTCAACTCAAAATCCTAGAAAAAGAAGAGCAAAACAACAGCAAAAGAAGTAGAAGACAAGAAATAATTAAAATCAGAGCTGAAATTAATGAAATCGAAACGAAAGAAACAATTGAAAAAATTGACAAAACTAAAAGTTGGTTCTTTGAAAAAATAAATAAAATCGACAGACCCTTAGCCACGCTAACAAAGAGAAGAAGAGAGAGAACTCAAATTACCAGCATACGGGATGAAAAAGGCAATATCACAACAGACACTTCAGAAATACAGAAGATTATCAGAAATTATTTTGAATCCTTATACTCCAATAAAATAGAAGATAGTGAAGGCATCGATAAATTTCTTAAGTCATATGATTTGCCCAGATTGAGCCAAGAGGATATTGACAACCTAAACAGACCAATATCAATTGAGGAAATAGAAGATACCATCAAAAGACTACCAACTAAGAAAAGCCCAGGACCGGATGGGTATACAGCAGAGTTTTTCAAAACCTTTAAAGAGGAATTAACACCAATACTTTTCAAGCTATTTAAGGAAATAGAAAAAGAGGGAGAACTTCCAAATTCATTCTATGAGGCCAACATCACCCTGATTCCTAAACCAGACAAAGACACTTCAAAGAAAGAAAACTACAGACCAATATCTCTAATGAACCTAGATGCAAAAATCCTCAATAAACTTCTGGCGAACCGGATACAAAAACATATCAAAAAAATTGTGCACCATGATCAGGTAGGATTTATCCCTGGGATGCAAGGTTGGTTCAATATACGGAAATCAATAAATGTTATTCACCACATCAACAGGCTTAAAAATAAGAACCATATGGTCATCTCGATAGATGCAGAAAAAGCATTCGACAAAGTACAGCATCCCTTTATGTTCAAAACTCTAGAAAAACTAGGGATAACAGGAACATACCTCAACATTGTAAAAGCAATCTATGCTAAGCCTCAGGCTAGCATCATTCTGAATGGAGAAAAACTGAAGGCGTTCCCTCTAAAATCTGGAACAAGACAGGGATGCCCTCTCTCACCACTTCTGTTCAACATAGTTCTCGAATCACTGGCCAGAGCAATTAGACAGACGAAAGAAATTAAAGGCATAAAAATAGGAAAAGAAGAACTCAAATTATCACTATTTGCAGATGACATGATTCTATACCTAGCAGACCCAAAAGGGTCTACAAAGAAACTATTAGAGCTAATAAATGAATTCAGCAAAGTGGCAGGCTATAAGATCAACACGCATAAATCAAAGGCATTCCTGTATATCAGCAACAAATCCGCTGAAATGGAAATGAGGACAACCACCCCATTCACAATATCCTCAAAGAAAATAAAATACTTGGGAATCAACCTAACAAAAGAGGTGAAAGACTTATACAATGAAAACTACAGAACCCTAAAGAGAGAAATAGAAGAAGATCTTAGAAGATGGAAAAATATACCCTGTTCATGGATAGGTAGAAGTAACATCATCAAAATGGCGATATTACCAAAAGTTCTCTATAGGTTTAATGCAATGCCAATCAAAATCCCAACGGCATTTCTTGTAGAAATAGAGAAAGCAATCATGAAATTCATATGGAAAAATAAAAGACCCAGAATAGCAAAAACAATTCTAAGCAGGAAATGTGAATCAGGCGGCATAGCTATACCAGACTTCAAACTATACTACAGAGCAATAGTAACAAAAACAGCATGGTACTGGTACCAAAACAGGCAGGTGGACCAATGGTACAGAATAGAGGACACAGAAACCAATCCACAAAACTACAACTATCTTATATTTGATAAAGGGGCTAAAAGCATGAAATGGAAGAAGGATAGCATCTTCAACAAATGGTGTTGGGAAAACTGGAAATCCATATGCAACAAAATGAAACTGAATCCCTTTCTCTCGCCATGCACAAAAGTTAACTCAAAGTGGATCAAGGAACTTGATATCAAATCAGAGACATGGCGTCTGATAGAAGAAAAAGTTGGCTATGATCTACATACTGTGGGGTCGGGCTCCAAATTCCTCAATAGGACACCCATAGCACAACAGTTAATAACTAGAATCAACAAATGGGACTTACTAAAACTAAAAAGTTTTTTCTCAGCAAAAGAAACAATAAGAGAGGTGAATAGGGAGCCTACGTCCTGGGAACAAATCTTTACTCCTCACACTTCAGACAGAGCCCTAATATCCAGAATATACAAAGAACTAAAAAAATTAGACAATGAGATAACGAATAACCCAATCAACAAATGGGCCAAGGACCTGAACAGAAATTTCTCAGAGGAGGACATACAATCAATCAACAAGTATATGAAAAAATGCTCACCATCTCTAGCAGTCAGAGAAATGCAAATCAAAACCACCCTAAGATACCATCTCACTCCAGTAAGATTGGCAGCCATTAGGAAGTCAAACAGCAACAAGTGCTGGCGAGGATGTGGAGAAAAGGGTACTCTTGTACATTGCTGGTGGGACTGCAAATTGGTGAGGCCAATTTGGAAAGCAGTATGGAGATTTCTTGGAAAGCTCGGAATGGAACCACCATTTGATCCAGCTATTCCACTACTCGGTCTATTCCCTAAAGACCTAAAAAGAGCACACTATAGGGACACTGCTACATCCATGTTCATAGCAGCACAATTCACAATAGCAAGACTGTGGAACCAACCTAGATGCCCTTCAATAGACGAATGGATAAAAAAAATGTGGCATTTATACACAATGGAGTATTACTCTGCATTAAGAAATGACAAAATCATAGAATTTGGAGGGAAATGGATGGCATTAGAGCAGATTATGCTAAGTGAAGCTAGCCAATCCCTTAAAAACAAATGCCAAATGTCTTCTTTGATATAAGAAGAGTTACTAAGAACAGAGTAGGGAAGAAGAGCATGAGAAGAAGATTAACATTAAACAGGGATGAGAGGTGGGAGGGAAAGGGAGAGAGAAGGGAAATTGCATGTAAATGGAAGGAGACCCTCAGGGGTATACAAAATTACATACAAGAGGAAGTGAGGGGAAAGGAGGGAAAATATAAGGGGGAGAAATGAATTACAGTAGAGGGGGTAGAGAGAGAAGAGGGGAGGGGAGGGGGGAGGGGGGATAGCGGAGGATGGGAAAGGCAGCAGAATACAACAGACTCCAGAATGGCAATATGTAAATCAATGTGCAACTGATGTGATTCTGCAATCTGTATATGGGGTAAAAATGGGAGTTCATATCCCACTTGAATCAAAGTGTGAATTATGATATATCAAAAACTATGTAATGTTTTGAACAACCTACAATAAAAATTAATTAAAAAATAAAAAAATAAAATAAAAGATGCACAGAGGAGCTGGGGATATATATATATATATATATATATATATATATAGAGAGAGAGAGAGAGAGAGAGAGAGAGAGAGAGAGAAAGAGAGAGAGAGAGAGAAAGAAAGAAAGAAAGAAAGAAAGAAAGAGAGAGAGAGATCAAAAACCCAGGAAGCCAGCAACAACCAGAAACTACAAATAAGGAATGGATTCTCCCCTGGAGTCTCCACAGGAAGTGCAGTCCTGTTCAACACCTCCTAGCTTCTGGCCTCCAAAATGCTGAGAAAATAAATGTCTTTTGATGCCACTAAATGGGTAACAATTTGTCACAGCAGCCCTAGAAATTTAAGACAGAGGTAGGGAGCCTCCCATTGCTTAACAGGCTAGATTCTACTTGTCAGGGATCCGTGTTTTGGAGACAATTCTTGCCCTAGGTGAAAGGCTACACTCAGTGACCTCTCCTGTTCTTTTCAACTCCAGGCTTTCATGGTTCTTTCACATGGATCTTTCACCAGGAGCATTACCTCATCCTGCTGTTTTTATAACATTTCTACGCAATTCAGCTGGATGACACTTATAAATCATTGAATGTTTTATTTGCAAAATTGTTAATATACAAACTGGGCCTATTATTTCCATTCTCTCTTTCATTTTCTTTTCCTTCTTTCTTTTCTTTTTTGACACAGAAGGTTGAACCAATATGAAAATATCAACTGTTCAAATAATGCAGCTGTCATTTTTTCATACTCCTTGGAAATATTTGCTGGAAAAATAAATGGAGTTGGGCTGCTACATTTGTTACCAAATCATTGGAAATTCCCTTATTGCACTTTGAATCACCCTGAGACACACTTATTTTTAGCCATTTTCTTGATGTTGTCATAAATCAGAGTTCATCTCCATATCCTTATGACTCATGACTCATTTGCATAAATAAATATTGAGACGTGATGGGCAAAAAAAAAAAAAAAAAATAATAGCCCTGGGAAATAAATACAAAGACTTCCCTCTTCTCCTTCCACTCCCTGACTCATCCTCAATCATATGTTTAATTTCTCTAGGCCTCTATTTTTAATAAACATAATGCTCTTAGAATCTTCTGAGATCTCTGCATTTCTTATTCTCTAATTTTGTACCCTCCAAAAATTTTTGTGTCTCTGCACTTCTGTATTTTTTCCAACCACAGCACAATTCCACATCTCAACCTTATAGTGTCATTTCTTCCTCTCCCAAATATATTCCTTGCATTCCATGTCTGAAAGCAGGACATTACTCATTTGTAAGTATACAAATATACATGTTTGCACTCAGACACTTGTGGCATATAGCTGTTGTAACTCTTTTAGGAAGAAATTTAGCAATATGTATTAAGAGTTAAAGAGCCCCATACTCTTTGAGCATTCCCACCTTTAAAAGTTTGGTTGGGTAAATAACAAAGGAAAAGTCATTTGTATTACAATGTTATCTAAGAGTGAAAATTGGAAAATAAATATAAAATATTAAATGGTGAAGAATGATAAAATATGACAAGATAATTACATCTTGAATTCATGAAAAAGAATATTAAGGAAGTATGCACAAGGAAATGAGAAAATATTTTGTATGTGAGATGAAAAGTATTAAATAAAATTGGAAATATACGTACAAGTGTGAAACATAAGTACTCAAGAAGAGATAAAAATATGCAAAATTAAAATATGCAGAACATTTGTAATTTTTTGTTATGATTTTTTAAAAGTCATGAAAACATCTGTCTAACTTCCAGATATAACCCTTGTTCATTCAGAAATATTGGATCATGATCTCTACTGCAGAACAATCCAGATGTACTTTGCATTTCACATAATTAATATCCTGAAGCAGTGTATCCATGAGGATGAAATCTGATGGTAGTCTGACAAATCAAAGACAAGTTCAATGGCACTGAAATTGGGATTTTTCAACCCCTTCCCTCATTGATGGCTCTGAGCATGCTGTTTATTTCTGAACTAAAACAACAGGAAGAACATGAATCTAAAATGAAAAAAATAGTCAAATTCTGCAAATAGATGCCACAGCTGCAAATCAAAGGGCAGTCTTAATATAAACACAGGGCAGAAGGGCCTGATTCCACATCAGTCATCTCAATCCCACCTGAACAACCACAAATTGGAAGCTTCTCTGAGTCTGCATGTGAGAGGGATGGTGGCTGTCATCTGTGCTACATTCATTCTCTTGCAGACTTCCAGGAAGTACCAATGTTTCTAGAAAATTGGACTCACTGAGCTGTTCTCACTGCTCTACTCAATTATTTTTACACAATACTTCCCATGTCTAAGATTACTCTTGCCATTTCTGCAGGGACAGCTCAACACTTGTCAGTTCATGATGAGAATATTCTAATAGTCTTTAACTCCTCACGCAGTTGTTAAGACTCCATGACACCATCAGATTATGAGTATATATATAAATTTATATGTGTGTGTGTGCACGCGCGCGCGTGTATTTATATAATTCATCATCGAATTCATCGAAAGTCTCCTGGTTGCTATGCTAACCATTGGAAACTCAGTGTTGAACAAACCCTACCCTTAAAGAGCTCACAATTTGTGGAAAACAAGTATGAATAACCATACCAAAAATGAACAATTTTAACTATAAAAAAGCTACAAAACCAAGGCACATAATGCTATATATAGGAGAGGAGGGCAGGAAAGACTTGCCTAAAGAAATGGGGACCCATTGAAGATCCAAAGAAAGACCAGGAGTTAAAGGAGTGAAAGTTCAACATCCCTGGGGTTACCACGTGTTTTAGTCAGTTTTTAGCTGCTGTGATTAAAGGACCAGAGCAGCACAATTGTAGAGGAGGAAGAGCTTATTAAGGGGCTCGAGAATTCAGAGTTCATAGTCCATAGAAGGCCAGCTTCATTTCTCAGGGCTTGGGGTGAGGCTCGACATCATGGCAGGAGGGGGTGGCAGAGAGAAACAGCTCACAGCATGGTGACCAGGAAGCAGAGGAAGAGACTCCACTCCCAGATACAAATATATACCCAAAACCATGCCCCAATTCCCACCTCCTCCACCAATACCTTACCACTTCAGTTACCACTCAGTTAATCTCTATCAGGGGATTCAATCACTGATTGGGTTAAAACTCTTAAACCCAATTATTTCTCCTCAGAACCTTTTTGCATTGCCTCACACATAAGCTTTTGGGGGACACCTCACATCCAAACCATAACACTATGTGAAGGTCTTTTTAAGAATTTGACCCTACCTTAATAGCAATAAGAATTTGCTTAAGCATTTTAAATCAGAAGGAGCATGATCATATTTGCCTACGGAAAATATCTCTTTGTTTGCTTAGTTGGAATTATTCTGGAAGAGGATTTACAAAAAAGTGGTCGCAGAGATTTGGGGGTGGGTTCTGTGCAGCAGCATTGACCAGCAAAGAAATGCAAAAATTGATTGATTTGAGAGTAATATAGATGACAAAGATCAACAAAACCTGATGACACATTGAATATGGTGAATAAGAAGATATATTAAGACTGACCCTTGTATTTCCAGTTTATGTGTTTTAGCTGGGTAATGAAGTGATACACTGAAATTTGGGAAATTAAAGAGGATTGAGTCTTGGTTGGAAATCACAAAATCTATGGAGAACATATAAACTGAGGTAAATTTGGATCAGCCAAGTAAAGATGTCAAGGAGACTACTGAAGACATGAATCTGGAGTCCAAAGGAGAGATCTGGGCTGGAGATAGAAACTTATGAGACATGGAAGTTACTCCTCTTCACTCTTCATTCAATTCTTTCAATTCAGACATTCTGGAATTCCTTCAGTGTGCCAGGCACTGTAGTATAAACAGCAGAGGAAGAAATAAGATGCTATCACTTCCCTTAAATAACAATGTCTGCCTCTTTTCTAAGAGCAAAAGCCAAAAAATATTTTATATTGGTACGATTCCAGCTACTTTGCAATCTATCCCCAATTTATTTCATCACTGTTATGGGTAAACACTTTTGTTGCTATCATAAAATATCTGAGATAAAGAAATTAAAAGGAGGAAATGTACATTTTTTGACCATGATTTCAGAGTTCACTTGGTAATGTGGCTGTGGGCCTGTAGTATGGCAGAACATCATGGAGAGGGATATGTGATAGAGCAAAACTACTTCTCTTAGGGCAGCTAGAAAACAGAGAGAGAGAAAGAGAAAGAGAGAGAGAGAAAGAGGGAGGAAGGGCATGGGGTTCAGTAGTGTTAATAGTGCCTCAGGCTGGTGACCAAACCCCAAACGAGCCTTTGGAAGATATTTAAGATCCAACCATAATGACATTCAAGGTCCAAGATTCTCCAGGAAAGTCAGATAGATCTACCTACTATCCTTCAAACCTGAATGGTGCATTCTTGACTCATACCCTATTACCCTTCCTCTACCTCCTAGCTCAGGATGCAACTCCTTTCTTCCCTTCACCTATGACAAATTCTTCAGAAGGTGGGGCACTTTAGGTCCTTCCTCCTCACAAAATCTTCCCAAGAGCTGAATATGAAGATGACTTAATTTCCTTCCAGTATAAAATTCACAAATACATTTTCAATAGGAACCCCACTCCCAAATAACTGAATATTTTTTGACAAGGACAAGATATCTTAGCAGCTAGCCTTACAAGAGGGTAGATGCTGTCTGTCACACGTGATATTAAGCCAATTGGCAAAATGGGAATAAAAGCCTACCTCTAAAATAAGCTCACTCCTTTGCCTTCTCTATTCGTTATCCAGTCCCTGTCTTCACTGTCATAATTTTCAGAACACAAAATTTTCCATTTCATCTCTCTAGTTCTCCCTCTTTGGGGAGGGCATCTAAGAGAATACATTATTTTAAATATTTTTTAACATTTTAAAAAACAATGTCATCATTTAAAAATCCATTTGAGGTTCCAGGTTTTGATATAAAATCCACATAGTATTTATCAACATTAATTTTTATGATTCTTTATAACTGTAGGCCAAATTGAAAATAAAGAGCAATATATGCTTGACCTTGTTACAAACTGTGCAACATCAATTAGAGACTCAAAATTGGCTGACAAAACTCCATAAAATGGGAAGCCTTGGAAATTTATAAATGTGTGGCCAAGAACATTCCCACAGTAAATAAAACACAGTCAAATACAAACTGTACTCCCACAGTTATAGAAGAGAACTTCACAATAGAATGACAAGCTAATAGCATGGCTTTGCCCTCCAGAAAAACCTTCACACCACAGTCCTTTTCAAATGGAATTCTACCAGTTTAACACAAAGGGAAATCATCCCATTCACCCTTAAAATTTACTTACCAATTTAACAATACATAGATAATTTAATAATCTAGCTACTCCATAACATACAAAAGAAAAACATTAAATATATTTAATGTTTAGGAGTTAAGAAATCAGTTAATTCTCCTCAGAGGAGTTCATCCCCCCAAATTAGGAAGGGCCTCTTAGATTATTTTTCAGAGAACAAAAAAAAAAAATCTTTCCAAGGGGATGCATAGTCCCCTACTGCACAAGGAAGCATTGGACAACTTTTAAATGGAGACCTCTCTTAGTAAAGATCCTTCTAGCCAGGAAAAAGTAAGCGTGAAGATGACCTAAGAGAGTTAATAGTGACTCAGGCTGGTGACCATTTGGACCTGAGTCTTCAGGATAAGAGGAGATCACCAGGCAAACGAAAGAAGAACTTCCTTGGTAGAGGGCACAGAATGCAGAAGGCATGGAAGCAGGAAGGTAAGACACGTAGAAATGAGAAAGAAGAGCATGAGGAAGGCAAGACATGAGATGTCCACAATATAAGATAAATAAGCTGTAAAGTCATTCTAGAGAGTTTAGATTGTATCCCATGGGAGATGAGAAACTATTAACGGTGTTTTTAAACACGCTGAGTGAGATGCTCAGATATGTATTTGGAACACTGGCTGGGACCCAGGAGTTTTCTACCATTTTAAAATATCCTGAGAGAGAAAAAAACAATCTTTAGATTTGTAGGCTTGTGGGAGGATACTAAAGAAAGAAGCACACAGAGAGATGTAGAGAGATGTGGGAGGGAGAAGGGATCTGTCTCCAGAGCTGTACTGTCCCCTTCCACAGTGCGATAGGCCTGTAGAGTTTCTGTTGAGTGTGATTTGTCTGTCTCAGGATGTTGGGCAGCTGGCCAGCCACGCAGCAGAGTTCAGACATCTTCCTGTGGGAAGGACAGACAAAGTTGTGCATAGCAGGACTTCAAGAGCCACAGAAGGCCTGGAGCAAGGCCATGGTCACATTCATGAGAATCAGTACTCCACAGTCTATTACAGAATAACATACAGTGGCAATGAACATGTGTTGAGCTCTTACAAGTGCACAGTACTGTTCTGTGGGCTTCACGTGTATTAACTCAGTTATTACTCAAAGTTAGAAAACTTGCCCAAGTTCTTACAAGAGTCCACAGAGGCACTGACATTTCAAACTAGGCCATCAGCCCCAGAGGCAGTGCTCCAGCAATGTAAAAGTGGGCTTTGGCTTGTGTCTTCATCAGTGCGGTGTTCTATAAGAGAACATGTTTCTCACAGCGCTGAAGGATGGAAAGTCCAAGATCAAGGTGCTGGATGATGTGGTTCCAGGTAAGGGGACTTTTCCTGGTTTTCAGACCACCATCTCTCACAGTGTTCTTACATGGTGGAGAGGGAGAGAGATCTGGTCTACTCTTCTTCTGATAAAGACCCACCCACCACCGTGATGTTCTCTAAACATTACCTCCTAAAGGCCCCATTTCCAAATAGCATTATATTGGGGATTCGGGTTTCAACATATGAATTTTGAGGGGTACATGGTTTTCTCTAATTAGGAAGTCTACAAGCTCATTCCCTGAGACAGACTATGCTCAGTATATGCTATCTTAACCACTTAACCACACCCCCAGTCCTTTTTTTATGTTTTATTTAGAGACGGGGTTTCACTGAGTTGTTTGGGCCTCACTAAATTGCTGAGGCTGGCTTTGAACTCCCAATCCTCCTGCCTCAGCCTTCCGAGCCACTGGGATAATAGGTGTGGGCCATCAAGCCCAGCATGTATATGCCGTCTTAATACTAATGAGGCCTTGGGGACAAGGTGACAATTAGAAGGGAGCCAGAGTAGATAAACCAGAAGAAAATGAACCACATCTACTCTTTCTGAACATAAGTGACACATTCTGTGGGAAAGCCAGAACTGCTTGACCTTTCTGTTCTGTAGAACTATGTTTTCTGAAGAATCTGAGGAGAACCGGTTGAAGAGCCCTATGGTGCCATGACAATAAAGCATGGGTAGTGGAGGACCCATGGTGGACAGAGTGCTGAAGAAATGTTTAGAGAGAAGAGCGATGGCTGAGATAAGTTTTACAGATCACACAGAAGTTACCCAGGCCAAGGACATGGGGGAGGCTCCCCGGGTAGAGAAAATGAAAGAGAGGAACGGCTCATAAGTCAGTAGATGTATTCAAACACAATGAGAAAATCAACTAATTTCTAATATCTTCTAAAGTCTTCCTTCTTCTTCTAAAGTTTCAAGTGTCCAGTGTTCAAATCTGTAAGCCAGACACGGTTTCTCTTTCATAAAACTGATCTGAGCATGAATTAGGTCCTAAGTAGCCCTTTTGGTTTCTTCCAGGAGCACAAATAGATAGACAGACATCTACTTTAAATAACATGTTTTTGTCCCTAAGTTTTAGGAATTTACCCAGTTATTTGGGAGGCTAAGGCAGGAAGGTTGCAAGTCCAAGGCCAACCTAGGCAACTTAGTGATAACCTGTCTCAAAATTTAAAAGTAATAAAAAGAGCTGGAGATGTAGCTCAGTGGTAGAGTACCTCTAGATTCAACCCCTGATACCTTAAAAAAAAAAAAAAAAAAAAAAGTTTTAGGAATTTAAATCTATAATGGAATTGTGTCAAATGCAATTCAGGATGAAGCCAGATATGTCCAGCTCCTGGAATTGAGATAGATTCTTATATCCCCAATAAATAATCTGATCTGTGTCTTTCCTCCCACCCCTCAGAATAACACATTCTATGGAGGTAAGGGTGTAACAAGAGAAATCAGAAAAATAAAATCATCTGGGTTGGTGCTATCTGAAGGCTGCACTGCATTCTCACAGATGCTTTAGTAACATGTAAACTGTAAGGATTAAGAGGCTCCAGCTGGTGATAATTAGAACTGGAGAGAAAGGGGCGAGAGAGAGCAGAAGGAGGGGAAGCAGAGGGAAAGCTCCATTGCCCGCCAGGAAGAAGCTGATTTTCCATTTCATTTGTCTCTACTGCCACCACCATCACCTCCCACCTCTCCCACCTCATCTGCCTCACCCACCCTGCCCCCTTCTCTGCTGGTAATGCAGGCTGCAGCAAGGCAATAAAACCTGCCTTCTGTATCTGGTGCCCTGTTTATTTGGATTGTTTGCCACAAATACAAAACTTTAGGTCTCCTTCGTTCAGCAAATATTTTAACATATGCCAGACACAGGTAGTTGTTGGTGACACAGCCGTGGATAATGTGGATTTGGCCTCCCATCACACAATTTATATTCAGTAGGTGACAGTGACAAGAAAATCATGTGGTAAGTGCTGTAAAGGCAGAAATGTAGGATAGCACAGGAGCATGGAAACCTAGAGGTGGAAGCCCCAGAGTGAATGGGTAGCAGAGGAGACCGTTCAAAGGAGAACAAGAAAGTGCACAAAGGCACAGACGGGAGAGAAAAGTCAGTCCAAACAAGGAACTGAAAATACATCATTATAACTAGAGCAGTCCTAAGAAAACACCTGGGGGTGAGAACGGTCTCTGATACAATGTTCCCGAAGTAAGAGCAACATCCACATGGAGACACCCGGGAGGCAGAGGTGCATGTGAGCCGGAGGCTAAGAAATAGCTTCTCATCTCTCCAGTGGCAGTTTCCTCCCTTACAATATTCTTCAGAATCACATTGCTGGGCGAATGGTGCATGCCTGTAATCCAGCAGCTCAGGAGACTGAGGCAGGAAGATATCAAGTTCAAAGCCAACCTCAGTAAAAGTGAAGCACTAAGCAACTCAGTGAGACCCTGTCTGCAAATACAAACTACCTGGGGATGTGACTCAGTGGTCAAGTGTCCCTGAGTTCAATCCCCAGTGTAAAAACAAACAAAACACACACACACACACACACACACACACACACACACACACACATTAACATGAAGGCAAGGGGAATACTTAGAATTGCCACTAAATGGAGGACATCTGTGGTTTGAGGCCCCCGGTTATATTTTTTCTGCTATTATGTTATCTTGCCTTAGAAAACCTATTTGTTGTTGTTTGATAGTCTACTCTGCAGTCAATTGAAACCTAAATGAGGGCTAATCTTTGTCTGGGTAGGTAGCTACAGACTTAGTTCTTTATGCTAACAAAGTCTTATTTCCTTAGGTTAAAGTTCTTTGTTATCCTTTTCTAACTATAATTACTATTTACTCTTTGACTTG
Organism: Callospermophilus lateralis; assembly: GCF_048772815.1. Lineage (NCBI taxonomy): Eukaryota > Metazoa > Chordata > Mammalia > Rodentia > Sciuridae > Callospermophilus > Callospermophilus lateralis. Next base: position 84,858,887 of record NC_135314.1, read on the forward strand.
AAAAACTAGATTCAGTGGTAGAGTAATTTTGGAAAGTCAACATTCCCCAAATTTAAACTCTGAATCACAAAATTATGAACAAAAATAAATTATTTTATTTTCATATGTCTCACATCAATTACAGTGAAAACAGACTTAGATATATTTTAAATATTCTAAACAAAAACTTTCAGAGACCAACAGCAGTCCATGTATTTTTTTATCCAAACCAGAGTCTAGAGCTATCCAGTCTTCTTTGTCACATTGCAAAAAAACTGTTTGCCTCTAATAGTTAACAAACATCTTCTCATATCTTTCTCAAGTCTCAGTAACTTTAACTACAAATGGTACCATGCAAAACCACATTTAACTACATCTTCCTCATCCCTAAAGCTTTGTACAAGTTTTCCATCTGACTGAGTTTCAAAAATGTGTTCCCTTTGCCTTGTGATTCCTAATCTTTGCCCATTTTTCTTCCTGCTCTTTTTGCCTATACGCATTTGCATGGTGTCCCAGACTTTCACAGAAGTAGTCTCTAGATATGAAGCTAGTTCACCTTTTTAAATCTGGGGATAAAGTTACATAAAAATAACTATTCTATGAAAATAATTGCAGAGATTTAGACTAAATATTTTTACTTTTATGTACATGTTGATAACTAAAAGAGTGAAGCCCCTCTTCTAGAGAATAAGAAATTTTAAGACTAATTGAATTTGATAAAATATAAATACTTGCTGAAAAGCTATCACTCATTAATTCAATAAATATTCACTACTCTTCTTATTGTAGGTTTTCACATTTTACATATGAACAGAAATCTATAGGGTCCCAACTGTACTCTTTCTACTTTACCTGCGTGACTCTTGCACCCAGAGCAAACTTTCAGTACACCCGGAAAAGCAACTAAGCTGTCATTAGATGATGGCGCCACCTGGTGGTTTATTTACAAATCTGTTAAAAACTGTGTCTCCCCCTCACTTCCTTAATTCCTTCTAGTAGGGATAATTCACTCCTCTGAACTCCTTTCTCCCCCTCAAATTATCTATCTCAGAAAGCAAGTTTTTTTTATATTCCTTTCCCAACTCTTTTCCAATCCTTTCACTGTTATCTCACATAATTTTCCTTTTCTCTTCCTACCTTCTCTGTTCAATTTATGAGAAAAATTAACACACTAGTGTAATCATGGCAAATAAGCCTAAAGGTATATCGGGAACACAATATGTCTTAAAAAGAAAAAAGAAAAAAGCCATGTGATAGAAAATATTATGAAACAAGAATGACAAAAGTTGCAAGAGACATTTCCCACTCCTGTCTCGTCATCCCCCATCAATTTACTCAAACCCCAAATGTAAAACAAATAATCTTTCACTAATTATTTGGATAAACAGTTCTTATGTGTGTGAGTAGTACTGGGGATAAAACCTGGGGTCTCATGTTTGCTAGGAAAGCACTCTACCACTGAGCTATATCCCCAGCCCTTTCTTTGTATTTTATTTTACTTTATTTTATTTTGAGACAGTGTCTCGCTAAGTTTCCCAGGTTGGCCTTAAACTTGAAATGCTCCTGCCTCAGCCTTTTAATAGCTGGGATTACAGGTGTGCACAATCGAGCCTGGTTGATTGTTTCTACTCTAACTTGGGGATTTAATTGCCACTTCTTACCTTACTCCTTTGAGCAATAGCATTTTTATTTTAGTTTTGAATTATGACTCTTACATATAGCTAATTTCCTATAATTCTGGTTGTGTGCATCATAAATAAGAACAAATTGCTTACAAAGATATCCAAACCAGTATGGCTCAATGGTTGTTAAATGGAGAAAATGAAACATGGTTTGTTCAGGAAAGATTAAAAAAATATATTTTAAAGTAGCTAACCAAATATCTGATAGATACTATGTAAAATTCACTCTAACAGGTGAATATTTCAGAGCAGTTACACAATTGGACTGATGAGCTAAATGTTTATTTTTTAGGGTTGTTTTCTTATCAGTGTTTAGAAAGATACAGATCTCAGCTAAAATTCCCAGTATGAAAAATGACATGATTAGTTTAGGTATCTCTGAGTTTATTTCCAGCTTTATAAGTATCCTACAAGTCTGAAATTCTAGGAATCTCTATCTCAGCAGCACAGCAATTAAGCTGGGTGCAGTGGTGCATGCCTCTAACCATAGTATGAGAGACTGAGGCAGGAGGACTGCAAGTTCAAGGCCAGCTTTAGCAATTTAGTGAGACCCTGTCCCAAAATAAAAATTTTAAAAAAGAACTGTACTTTATTTTCCATTTAGATTGTCTATAATTTCAGAGCACACAAAATAAAACTATTTTACTTCTCATTTACAGATTTCTTTTTTAGTTTTCAGCGGACACAACATCTTTGTTTGTATGTGGTGCTGAGGATCGAACCTGGGCCGCACGCATGCCAGGCGAGCGCGCTACTACTTGAGCCACATCCCCAGCCCGAATTTATTTTCTATTAAACAAGTAATTAGAAAATAGTCCCCATTGCTAATTTTATTAATATAAAATGAGTCTTGGACTTTATTGAGGGTATCTAGTGTGCTATTTAAACACATGTGTATTAACTATCATATAGGTCACAACATATCTTTATACCATATATCCACAGGAAAGTGTTAAAGGCTGAATTTCTGAAAACTGAAACAACAAACATACTATAAAGGATTCCATTCTCTTACAACTACAAAATACTATAAAAATGCTTAACACCTGTTCTTGCAGACAGGTGAAAACCTTAGGAGAGCGATAGAGTAGAAAGCACATATGGGCAGAAAGAATTTGCCAGCAAAGGGCCTGACAGCCAATCCCATCATCCCAGGGGACTGAGAGGGCTAGAGAAGGCATCCCCTCTCCCAGCTTTCCCAAGAATAAACATCAAAAGTCCCTGAACTGATAACTCTATGTGTCCTCACCACTCATGTGTACTCACCCGATGACCCTGGAGCCATAGTGGAAAATGAGCCTGCCCAGGAGTGGCTCCCCACCCCGATAAACGGCTGCCATGGGAAAAGTCTCACTCTAGCTCCCACTGGAGTAGAAACTCTGAGAGTGTGCATCTCAAAATCATCATTAGTCACCTGATGTTTACACAAGTCCAACACACAGTGGATGATGTACGAGGAGAGTCCATGTAAAATGTCAAAATATAGACTTCCCACTTCCACTGGGTCATGGAAGGCCTCTTTTCTCCTATGTACACACTCAGTTGGAAAGTGAGCTGTGGTTCTTGCATTTCACCTTTGTTGGATTAGATAACTGAAAGCCTGTGGGGAGCACCTTTCCTGCCCCACTGGCTTGCTGCAGGGTCTAGCTCTAGCATTCTGCTGTTCCAGGAACTTGAGGTGGTCTAGGAGTTCAACCTCGTTTACTCAATTTTCTTTTCCTTGTAGTCTATGTTATTGGAAAACAATTCTCTTTATTTTGGAACTTTCTCATTAAGGAAATTGCCTCCCCCACTATCCTATACTCAGGGCTGGTTCAGGTGCTACCTTTGTGCTACTGTATAACTATCTTCTCCCACTTATACAGTCTTTCTGTGTTATGGTCTGTGTTTAATTTATGTAGATTATAGATTATGAAATATTAATAAGTAAGAAAATAGAATGATGTGATAAGTGTTATAGAATAAATAATGTTAAGCTGCCCTGGTTATAAAAGGAAAAAAAAAACGTAAGTAACAGTAGGAAAGCATAATCATGTAAATGTAAGACATAAGATTTAAGTTGTTAGACATAAGATGTAAGATGATAAGTATAAGCCTATAGGTTAATATAGTTATAGAAAAGTATAGGTTAATGGAACAATAGTTAAGTACAAGGTAGCGCTATAGGCAGTTATAAGTAAATATAGCCAGAGTGTCTCCATTTTTATAACTCAAGTGTGTAACTGTTATATAAGCTGCTTCTAAGATGTTAAAAAATTTATTTTTCTGTACTTCATATTCCCACAAATGTACTTGAACCCAGGATGTAGACCCACAAATATGCTCCAACCCAGGATGTGGTTGTCTGTTTTTGCTCTGCTAACTGCTTTCTTAGCCCTTGTACCTATCCTGCTTGCTTGCAACTTGAACATTTCATAGAAAGTTGTTTTTCCCTTTAAATACTCTGATCTATTTGCAGATGGGGCTGTCCTCCCAGAGGGTCAGTTGGACCCTGTGAGGAACAGTATCTGGCCAGATAATAAATACACTCTAATTTGTTTCAAATTTGGACTTAAGTGTGTTTTCTGAGCGGTCGCCCCATAACAACCTAGCAGTCCTTACCCACACAAATCTTTGCTAACATCTCTAAAGACAACTATGTACCATGAACATACTGATCAAAAGTAATATACCCCAAATTATTCATAATGCTAGGATTGTGGGGTGGGGAGAGGGTATAACTGAAATATCTGGAATTGACTAAAACAATGATTTCAAATGTAGTGAAAATGGAAGAATCCCTCCATATCCTTCAATCAATGATGCATCACATTTGCAAAAATACTCAAGGAGCCTCTGAAAATAAATGGGTTCCTCTTGGACCCATAGACTGTCAGTGCCCACTGGACCTCCCATATACAGGTAAATGATCACAGGGGACTGCAGGTTGGCAGCAAGTATTCTATGAAAACAAATCACACTATCACTTTCATAACGTGAAAGCAGATTTTTTTTTTCAGTGTTGGGGATTGAAGCCAGGGCCTTGGGCTTGTTAGGAAAGCACTCTATCATTGAGCTCCATCCATATTCCCCTACAAGCAGAAATTTTAAAAGTCACAAAATCCACAATTTTTATATTGCCCATCCTCGAAAGGATAAGTTGCTAGTATCTATAGATCCTCTCTTCATCCTCCTAAGCATCTATATATTTATTGAACATTTCTTCTCCCTGGCTTACCAGCTAAATCCTAGAGAAGCTTTGGTCAAAAATGATTGTTCTTAGGTGGCATTTCTATTATAAACCATTTGAATCCTTTTGGGTCTACCACCATTGAACTTATTGGTAAAAGAAGTGACCAGTGGGATGTGGTGGCTCATGCCTATAATCCCATGGCTCGGAGGCTGAGGTGGAAGGATCAGGAGTTCAAAGCTAGCCTCGACAAAAGCAAGGTGCTAAGCAAATTCGTGAGCCCCTGTCTCTAAATAAAATACAAAATAGGGCTGGGGATGTGGCTCCGTGAGTTCAATTACTGGTAAGCCCCCCTTCTCCAAAAAAAATGACCAAAGAAAGAGAAGACAGTTACTAGATATGCAGACCCATAGACTAAATATAGGAACTCACAGCTGAAAAATTCAGATTCACAAATCAAAGGGATATCATTGACAATGTTGTTGTCTATAAATAACCTCAAGCTAACACATGGAAACATTTTATGTTAAAATGATCTACCATAATAAAATAAAGGCCATAATTTCAAGTGTTTCTTATGAATTTTTCTTCCAATCAAGTTTATATTATATATTTTCTAGATAGGAAGTCCATAAGGGCAAGAGTCTTTATCCATTTTGCTTATTGATATGCTTCCTGTGTCCTAGATACTGAATACTTTCATTTACTATGTATTTAGAAAAAAATTAATATCAGAGGTAAAAAAAATCACAGAAATCCAACTGCTAAGTCTTTTATGAGTGCATATAAGAAATAAAATATTTAATAAATATTTATCTCAAAAATACTTATAAATATCTACTGTAACTTAAGTAAAAGCAAAAGAGATGTTCAAAATATCAGCTGTTGGCTAGATATTTATTGTTTAAATGGGAAGTGCTTTTATTCACTGAGAGAAAGAAAAGAAATTAAGCAAGATGAAGCAGATGCACACAAGTTGCATGTAAATTTGCTCCCCAAAATGATCCTATTGTTTCATAACAATAAGCAATTACAACCACCCATGGGTACATACAATCTTTAAAATGCATTCCACAAATGAATACTCACAAGACTGCAATAAAACTAGTCAAGTTTTCACATCTTCCAGCTACAACCAATCAATTTCACCCTTATATAACTAATCTCACACTTCAATTCCTAGAAATACCAAACTTGAGGGCCCATTATAATCATCTAGGGTGCTTGTTAAAGCACATACCAGAGACTTAATTGAGAAGGTTCTAAGTGGGGATCAAGAGTATGCATTTGTAATGATTTCCAGGTAGTCCTGGGGCTGCTGGTCCAGGAAACTGCTTGGAGAACCATGGTTCTAGAATATTCATTTTCCAACACACATTCATTTTTACACTCTCAGGACCCAGTAAGTCATCCGTAGGCCTATGGAATTGATTATATGAATAGTGGATCACAGACAAAAAGAGGCTAAAAATCAGCTTATTCATAGATTCTTTAGGTAATACTGATCTTCCAAAAGTATCTGTGGATATTCAAATTTAATTAATAACTTTTTTAAAAAGCATATTTAAGGGGCTGGGGTTGTAGCTCAATGGTAGAGCACTTGCCTCACATGCCTGAGGCCCTGGGTTTGATCCTCAGTACCACATAAAAATAAATAAATAAAAATGAATATATATATATATTAAAGAAGTATATTTAAATTGAGATAGACTCCTTCTGAGATATAGTACATGATCTTGAGTTCTGAGATTTTTTAAAATGCTTTCTTTGTCTTTTTGAAGTCACATAGTTGTAATATAGCTAAATACTTTCACCTTAATTTCTCAGAGGAAACCTTATTATAGAATATCATCTACTCTAAAAAATTTTAGAACAAACTGACCCTTGACTTCTTTATGTAAAATGTCATATAAAGTGTCAGTTTCTTCAAACATAATAATTCAGTAGAATAAAGATACCTCAATTTTAAACCAAAATAAAATGAAGCAGAAATACATTAAAGAGACCCAGAATATGATTAATGATTTACAGGGGCCACCAAGTGATCTTAAGTTAAATAGAAGCACTTTTCAATGGTAAAAATTCATTTTTAAACTATAAACACTTAATATTAAAGATTCTCACTTTCTTCTGAAATACTTAACAAGTGTATACGCAGACCAAAAGAAAAACAGAATTTCCCCTATCCCCACTGGTTGCAGGGACTCTTCTGATCTTAGAATCTTCCAGAAATACCTACATAAAAGTTCCCATACTATATTTGTTCCCCACAATAAGAAACTCATCTATAAGTTAACAATTCACACTATAATGAATATTCATTGCTGTGGACTGAATGTCGGTGTACCCCTGAAATTCGACGTAATGTTGAGAGGTGAAGACTTTTCAGGAGGTGATTAGGTCATGAGGGCTCACTCTCACAAATGTGATTGGTATCTTTTTAAAAGAGGCTGAGGGAGCCTTCTTGCCCCTTCTACCATGTAAGGATGCAGCAAAGCAGTGCCATCCTTGAAGCAGAGAGAAATCCTTCACCAAACTTTGAATCTGCTGGTGCCCTGATCTTTCATTTCTCAACCTCTAAAAACAGTAAATTTCTGTTCTCATATGATCCAGCATTCAAATAAATGGAAATCAGCATGTCAAAGAGTTGTCTGTTACTGTGTGTATATATGTGAATGCATGACCAATGTTATTCTGCAACCTGTATACTCAGAAAAATGAGATATTATATCCTGATTCAAATGTATGATATGTCAAGGTCATTGTACTGTCATGTGTAATTAATTAAAACAAATTTTTAAAAATCCTTAAAAAAAAGAGTTGTTCGTACTCCCATGTTTATTACAGAACTATCCATAAGAACCAAGATTTGTAATCAGCCTGTATGTGCATCAGTGGATGAATAGATAAAGAAAATGTGGTATGTGTACTCAAAGGAATATTATTGAACCATAAAAAATAATTAAATCCAGTCATTTGTGGCAACATGGATGAGCCTGGAGGACATGATGTTAAGTGAAATAAGTCAGACCCAGAAAGGGAAAGATGAATACCACATGCTCTCCCTTATATGTAGAGGATAAAAAAGTTGGTCTCACGAAAGTAAAGGGTAGAACAGTAGCTACCAAAGGCTGGGAAGCATTTGAGCAGGGGAAATGGACAGAGGATGGTTAATAGGTATAGGGGGTGCAAATGAATAGGAGGAATAATTTTTAGTGTTCCATAATCACAGTAGTATAATTACAGTTAGTGAATATCTCAAAATAAGTTATATAGAGAATTTTGAATGTTCCCAAAATAAAAAAAAAAGATTAGAACTTGAAGTGAAAAATATGCCAATTACCTTGATCTGATCATTACATGTTTTATACATGTACTAAAACATCACACTGTATTCCACAAATATGTACAATTGCTATGTTAATTAAAATGAAAATACATATTAAACAAAAACAAATAAACTATTCCTTATGAATTACCCAGACTAAGGTATTTTATTTAAACAGACCTGAACAGGTTAAGATAAATGGATTCATTTCTAGGATACAACACTATACATTCCTCCAAGGAATCTATTGAACTACCACATACACCTGAACTTATGAAAGTCTTCAACTCCATATTCATTTCTACAAGTGCCTTTTATCTATACATAATAAGGCTAATTGCATTAAATATTCCCAAGCTGAGTTCCAAGATACACATATACCATTCTAAAGTATATCTAACTATTAAGTTGGCAGGGAAAAAAAACAATTATTAAATTATCTTTGTGATTAAATTGGTCAGAGAGATATTTGATCAATTATTTACAGTGATTGCTTCAAAAGCAAATACTGATTTAGTCTATTGTATATATTTAAGTTTCAAATTTAATGAACTAGAACATTAGGTAGACATGTTGTCTAAAAAACTCATTTAAAACATCTTTGAATAAAATAAGAAATAAAACAGCTTTAAATAATTCTGAAAAGGAAGCCTGTTTAAACACACAAATAGTATAATCCAGTGGTTCTTAACCCTGAATGCATATTGGAATTATTTGTGAAGCTTAAAAATACTGGTGACAGTGTCCCACACCAAGAGGTTTGGATTTAATTGGTTTGTGGGTGATTAAAATATGATTCTGATATGCAATCAAGTCCACCGATTTAGTTAAAACAAAATTGCCAGAAGACATTTATTGATCAAAAACAACTATTTTCCTTACATGCCAAAAATAAAAAATTCTTTGTTTTCTTAATAATTTATATTACTTGGGTTAAAGTAATATATAGATAGGAATGGCTATCTAATTTATTTTTCAAAATGAGACATTTTTGAAAGTGAAAAGTGGTTACCGTACATGATTGACCCAGCATAATGGAAGCAAACCAGGACCCTCCTGGGAAAAATACAGGGTCACATGGTCACCAACTTAAAGAAGACTTATTGGATAGTTTTATTAACTATTTCATTTATATGTATCATTTTTCTAAACACTGTACAGTTGTAAATGCCCAGAGATTTTAAGGTTTTAATGACAGAAGACAGTTCAAATACTAACACTTGAAAGGTTAACATTTAGATTCTGATCCACTGGATAAATGCCTGTTTACTTAGGATCATGTGTGAAGAGAAGATTTTGGGACTAAATTAAGATTTGCTGGGAAAGCAAACTAAAATGGTAGAGATAATATTTTAAATATCATTATTTTTCTGTGCCAACCCCATTTCAGAGGATAATCACGTGCAATAATGCTGACTCTCAAAAATGGTAGATTAAAATAATTCATTTCTGGTTTTAATTAAAATTGAGAAAGTAGGAACTAATAATATAATGCGTGTCAGAGCTGCATGTGTGCAGCATCAAAGATAAGAAGGGGATTGCAACAAGGGCTGGCTTCTGGAGTTCCTTGAAAATTCCCAAGAAAAGAAGAGAGACAGGAAGCTAATGGCTGCCACACTGGCAATTTTGACGTGTGAGGCAGCTGGCTGAGTTGCCTGAAGCCATTCCCTAGGTTCCCTAATGACTCATGGTCACTAGCAACACTGTCCATATGCACCCAGTCTGAAACTCATTGCTGCCTCTATGGGATCTATTGGATGCAGCAAATTTGGGCTGTTTTAGTGGTCACCTCTAGTATCAGATCTTAATGCCAGATGGAGGTGGAGATGGAAGGGAAAATAGAGCACAATGATAGGAAAAAGCCACAGTCTGCACAAAGACTTAAATAAAAGGGTCACAGGTGCCTGAAAAAAAAAATTTTTTTTAATGGGACCATAACAAATGCTTTTCAAATAAATTCCACCATATCTCTAGAAACAGTTGACTTATTACTTCCTCCATGCCCTTTTTGAATTACTGAAGTCCTCAGAACAGAATGAATAATTGCCTGTTTCCTTATTTTACAAGAAATGTGACACAAGGGTTATCAGGATGCCTTTTTCTCACAGATGATGAAAGTTTCTAACCCAGTACAGATTTCAGTTTATAAAAGCTTTACCCACTTGCTCCAAAACTGATTGTATTTCTGGTCATGCTATACTGTGACTGCAATCATGAAACCAAGTTCCAGGGGAAACTCGTCCAAAGCTAGAAATTTTAACAACAGATTTTAAGAGTATTTTAGGTGACAAAAACCTAACCTAACCTTAGAAAAACAAAATCTCACACAGTAAGAAATTTTTATTCACATCCCAGAACTAAATAGCACTAAAGAGGCTCTCAAAAAATGTGTGCTTAATATTACCAGATGCTTGTTTATTAGAAAGTCTCACAACAACAGTTTTCTAATCAAATATTTTTGTGGCATGTTTAATTAATAAAGTTAAGTGGATTTTATCACAGCATCCTCTTGCGGGGTCTAAGATGTGTCATGAATTTCAATAAGAGAGAGAGCATAACTACTACTACAAGATTATGAGATCATGAAGTCCTTTTTTTTTTTTTTTTGGTTAGGACAGCCCACAAAACTAACAATCTCAGAAACATACTGAAATATGGTCAATAATGTGTTTAAATAAGTATTTTTCCTAACTTTCCCAGTACAATTTAAACTACATTTCTCTCCTGTTTTTTTTTTTTTCCCCATTCCCCTCACAACCTCTTATATGTAATTTTGTATAACAATGATGGGAGGGGAGGGGAGGGGGGATAGTAGAGGATAGGAAAGGTAGCAGAATACAACAGTTACTAATATGGCATTATGTAAAAATGTGGATGTGTAACTGATGTGATTCTGCAATCTGTATTTGGGGTAAAAATGGGAGTTCATAACCCACTTGAATCTAATGTGTGAAATATGATATGTCAAGAGCTTTGAAATGTTTTGAACAACCAATAAAAAAAAATTTAAAAAAAAAAGTAAGGAAAAAAAAACTGCATTTGTCCAAGCTTTGTGGAAATTGAGAATATTAACTGTCAATCTAGATAATGACAAATCAGCAAAATATCATTTAAGAATGAAAGTGAAATATGAATTTTTATAGATTTAAAAACTTAGTTTTCCCTGGAGTCATGTTTTATGCTGGTATTGTCTGCCATGCCCTTGTGGCATGATGATCTGCCTCATTGTGGGCCCAGAGCTACAGAGTTGGCCATCTACAGACTGAGACTTGTGAAACTGTAAGCCCCAAATAAAATTTTCCTCCTCTGTTGTTTTTGTCAGGTCCTTTGGTCACAGCAATGAAAAAGCTGACTAATTGCTGTGACTAACCTGACTATGTGGTTTAGAAACCTTCCAGTGTAATTTGGGGAAGGGGCGCATTTTGAAAAGTTTAGAGATGCAAGCTGGAAAATCTTTAGATGTTATAAGTAGAGCTTTATGGGTGATTCTAGTGGGAGGTCAGGAGACCAGAATGCCAAAATAGGACTATGGACAATAAAGACTGAGTTCGTGAGGTTTCAGAGGGAAAAGAGAATTGGAAATTAAATAGAAGCCATTCATGTTATGTTCTGGAAAATAAGTTGTCTATATTTTGCCCATATCCTGGGACTTTCCATGAGTCTGAATTTAAAAGTGATGTGCTCATTAATCTGGTGGAGAAAAATTTCAAGGCAGTACAGCATTCAGGTAGTGTATGGATATTGATGGCAACTTTTAACCAAGTTTACTGTGATAAGCAGGAGGAGAAATCAGAACAGAAAGATTTTAAAAACTTGTAGTTAGGACATGAGTGAGTAAAACTAGAGCGAAGAAAGCTGTGATTATTAAAGTGATTATAGCCACTAAAGAGATGCTGCTAAGCACTTTACCCAGAAGCAATAGAAAAAATGGCTTGAGGTTATCTCATCAATTGGCAAGACCACATCTATCTCAAGTTTGAGCCTATAAAAGTAAAAATTACTTTGAGAAAAAACCATGTGGGCACCCTGATTGCAAGGCAGTTGGGAGAGGGAGGAAGTTGTTTTACCATGCTCTAGACACCCAGTCACTCAGAGGCTGCTGCAGCTATGGTCCCTAGAGGCTTGGCTACCACTTAAGATGGTGGCAGACCTTGGAATGAACCACTTTGTGCTGGTTCTGCAGGATTCCAGGATCTTGGAGATAAAGGGTCATGAAGGATTTCACTAAGATTTCAAAAGAAGGCCTGTGAGGCCAGGAAAATGCAGCAGGATTGGAGTCCCTTAAGACTACCCCTGACAGAATAATGCATGAAGAAGCAAGAAGGAAGTGAAAGCAGCAGCAGAGACCCTGAGATCAAGAGTATCATGGAATGTCTTCTGAGGAAAGCTGTAGGACTCTAGCAGAGATAGGCCAATAGAGAGGTCATATGGGCTGCAACCAGCAAAGTCTAGGGGCACAAGACCTTTGGAGAACATAATGATGCCATGTGACCCAGATACTTAAAGTGGAACTACAGGATTTATTTGATCAGTTGGATTTCAGCCTTGCTTTGGTCTCATTCCTTCTTTCTATGCTCTATTTCTCCCTTGTAGAATGGAAATGTTTGCTTTGAAAATATGCAACTTGCTTTTGATTTTTACAGGGTACAAAGTGAGAATTTGCCTTGAGTCTCAGAGGAGATGTAATACTTAGACATTTGGGTAATGCTAGAACTGTTTAGACCACAGAGAATCTTGAAAATGGACCAAATGTATTTTATATTGTGAGATAGTCATAAGCTTTTGGGGGCCAGGAGTGGAATGTTATGGTTTAGATATAAGGTGTCCCCAGAAGACAATGCAAGAAAGTCTGGAGATTAAATGATTGAATTATGAGAGCTTTAACTTAATTGGTAATGTTAATCCACTGGTATGAATTAACTGAGTGGTAAATGTAGACAAGCAGGGAGTGGCTGGAGGAAGTAGGTCATTTGGGGCACACCTTTGGGATTTATATTTTGTCCCTGGTGAGTAGAGCTGTTTGTGATTCTGGATTGCCCTGGTCTCAGTTGATTTATTCTTCCACACCCTTCCACCATGATAGTATGTCTCATCAGGAGTAGCAATGGAGTCAGTCACCTATATACTAAGACCACTAAAGCCATGAGCCACAAAATAAACATTCCTTCCTCTACATTGTTCTTGTCAGGTCTTCTGGTAACAGCAATGAAAAATCTGACTAAAACACTTCACTAAATGTTTTACTAGTAAAGCATTTGTCTAAAAATATTTGCATTTTTGCAAAAGAAAAAAAACTAAGTTGTGACAAGCAAACTTTAAAAAACTAAAATACTACAAGGTATTCTTTCAGGGGAAAAATTCCAGGCAGAAATGCAAGTGTTCTGACAAAAATTGTTATTATAATGAAAAGAACTAACTTAAAGGATAATTAATGGAATTAAAGTATACTAAGATACTTGCAAACTTAGACTGTAATAAATCAAAGATGCATGTTATAATGCCTATATTTAACAGTAAAAAGAAATCAAAGCATATATACTAAAGTAATAAAGGGGAAAAATAAAAAATAACACAAAAGGGAGACAAAAATAATTGAAAAAACTTAGCACAAATAGTACAAATAGAAAACAAAATAAGATGGCAGAATTAAACCTAATTATATAAGTTATTAAAATACATTTAAATGGGTTAAATCATTCAAATAGAAAAAAAGAATCAACTAGACTTCCCCAAAATACAAATATACCTTGTGATCCGAATGCCTATGAACATTTTGAACTAATGCTAGCCCACAATCCCCTCCCCACTCAATTAATAAATAAAACATTTATCTTAAATAAAAGTATAGGAGATAGAAATTATTACCAGGAACTATAGAGACAGTACCGTACGGGAAAGATGAAAGAATAATTTTATAGTATAAAAAAGCAAAGACTAAAACTTTCACCTTTTGCATAATGATTTAACTAGAAAACGCTTGACAAAAAGAATTTAAGCCAAACACCCCGAAACCAGACGAGCTACTTATGAGCAGCTAATAAGAGCCCATCCGTCTATGTTGCAAAATAGTGGAACAACTTATAACTAGAGGTGAAAAGCCTACCCAGCCTGGCGATAGCTGGTTGTCCAGATTAGAATTTCAGTTCTACTTTAAATTTACCTAAAGCTCATATGTTGGAACCTAAGACCAAATGTGGTAGTATAAAGAGATGAGTCTTTTAGGGGATGGTTAACTCATGAGGACTCCACCTTCACAAAAGCCCTTATAAAAGGGCTGGGGGTAACCAGCCAAGTTCTGCAGTCCTCCTGCTTCTGCCAGATGGGAACACAGCATTTGTCTCTTTCATCATGTGAAGGTAAAGTAAGAGGCATCATTTTGGAAGCAAAGAGCATCCCTAAACAAATACCGAGTCTACCAGCACCTTGATTTTGGATTTCTCAGCCTCCAGAAAAGATAAATTCCTGCAGTGAAAAAACAAATTTCTCTTCTTTCCAAATTACTCAGTCTCAAGTATCATTATAAAAGCAAGAATGGACTAAGACAAATGCTACTTACAAAGACACATAAGAATACAGAAACAATGAAGCAGAAGCAAGGAAAAATACATACCACATAAACACTAAGCAAAAGAAAATGGATATAGTTTATTTATTAGAAGATTAGTTAATTATTTGACAAAGTAGACTTTAATGCAAAACTTATTACTAGAGTAAAGAGACAGATATCATAATTATAAGATCTCAATTCACCAGGAAGATAAAACGACTGAACATTTGAACAAATGTAATAACCGAACCTAAGTATAATAAAGAATTTTTTAAAAAGAGAAGTGCACAAATCTACAATAACATTTCCCATCATAATGGAAGATTTTAACACTTCTCTGTATTAGATAGAACAAGTTGATGTCAAATTAGAAAGGATATATAAGATTTGTACCTAATTGATATTTGTAACACTGAATTAAAAAATGAAAGAATACACGTTCTTTCAGATACACATAGAACAGAAAGGCAAAAAGAAATAGAAGTTATAAGTATTCAAAAGGAAGAAATAAAAATTTTCACAAATGATTTAGTTATGTGCATAGAAAAATACAAAAGAATTTATAGGTAAATTACTAGAATAAGAAAGATCATCAGATACAAAGCAAAAATACAATATATATATATATATATATATATATATATATATATATATATATATATACTGAATACAAGGAATAAATTAAAAATTCTTTGACACTATTTTTAGCTACATCAAAAAGAAACCAAAATCTAGGAATTGACTTAACAATAGATATATGAGACCTACACACAAAGAGATCCCTACATTTCATTAACTGAAATTCTAAATAAACTGATGAGTGTATTATGCCCCAAACCAAAAGACTTAATATGGTTACAATGACATTTCTTCTAAAATTCATCTATAAGATCAATATAATTCCATTCCAAATTCTACCAGTTTATTTGTGGAAATTGACAAGCTTCTTTTAAAATCATATGGATGGAAAATAAAATCTACCAATTATGCTATGTCTATGTACCAATATAATATAATGAATTTGCTTTTATATAAATTATATTAGTTAAAATAATAATAGCAATAATAGACAGGAGATCAATAGAGGAAAACAATCAGATCAGAAGGGAAGAGGAGAGAAAGGGAAGATACTGGATAATGAAATTCATCAAATTATGTCATATGCATGTATGAATATGGCATAATGAGGCCCACCTATTGTGTATAATTATAATGCACCAATATAAATAAACAAATTTTAAAACTATTTTGGAAATAAAAATGGTCAAGAATAACCAAGAAACTCTTGAGATTGGGAAAAAGATGGGAGAACTTACTCTACTGGGTGGTGAATATCACCTATTATAAAACTATAGTAGGAGGATCCAAGATAGTGGGCCAGAAAGAGGTAACATTCTGTGTCACTCCATGACCTGAGTCTCAATTGGTGGGAATACTGCTTTGCTGAGAGTGATAAAGGACCCCTACACAGCTGATCCTGCGCAGGAATCACAGCCCCTGGGCCCCACGGGCCCAGGCCTCAGTGTAAGAAAAGGACTCCCCACTCCTGACTCACCCACACAGGTCTTGCAGGTGCCTTAGCATGACCACCGGCATCAGCACCAGTGCAGAATTCCCAGATGCTATTCCCACAAAGGACACTCAGCCGCTACCCATGCTCAGGACCACCAGTCACTACTCCTGTGTGGACCCCCACCAACTAATGTGGGGCTCCCCCAGTTGCCTCCATCTTGGGACTCGGCAGCTACTGCCATAGTCCCCTACTCATGTTAGCCTGCCTGCACCTGGGGACATCACAGGCTCTGAAGAAAGCCCACAGCCACAATACTGCATACCACAGAGCTCATCTCTGAACACATTGCACAATGCCATCATCCACCTCCTGCCACTCAACCCAACACCCCATCACTGAAAGCAGCAGCCTTCATCTTAGGTCACCTCCATCACATCTTTAGTTGGGGCAATTACCAGTTTGGAACACCAGATAGCCAGGTACCCATAGTTTTCTAATTCCCCCCATTCCCAGCATCTGCTAACTCAGCAGAGTAATTGCCCAATTCAAAATAGCCCTCCATGACAGGTGCGCAGCCATCAGAATGCAACACACAGACCCCAAAGAGAAAGGTTCCTGATTAGGAAGTAGAAAGGGACAGGGTGAGGGAGATCCACTTTAGAGACTAATTTAGAGGACAGGAACTGTGAGCTATACAGGAAAGATGAGGAAGTAAGACCTGGCACCCACGTCACAGGAGCAGACCCCAAAAGGAGATCCTTGAGGTGCAGTCTCTCAATGGGACTGGCAGGTGCCTAACCCCACTTCAAGGTGCCCTGCACCCAAGACCAACCCTCATACCCAGGTAACCCCCACCATCCTGAGGGCAGAGATACCAACTAAGAACAGACAACCCCACCCAATGGATGAGAAGGGAAGCAGGAAAGACACTGATCTCCAAGAAAAACAATCCTTATTTCTTCCTTTGAGATTATTTTTCCTTCTTCTCCCTTTTTATTCTCCTGCCTTCACATCCCCAACATATATGATATCAAGTACTTTGCATGAATTAGGATACTGAGGACTGAGACAACTGAATAGTGTATTACAGTTGTGTTGTATATTCTTTTTTCCTTCTTTTTTTGTTTTTTTCCTACTTTTCTCTCTAATATTTACTGTTTTAACATTTTTATTTTTATATATAAATGTGTTTGTCCTATGTACTCTTTTGTATTCCCTCTTACTTGTCTACCCAAAATTACTACAAAATTCTAACCTATTCTACCTCTCCACAACTAACCTTCTTCTTTAGATTTCTCTTTCATACTTCCTAAGATATAATAATTCTATATCCTCATCTCATACCTTCTCAGCATATCTTCCTGCACTTCACCCCCAATTCTTTGTCCACCACCAGAATCTATAAACCCTTTTACAAATCTACTGATTATATAGTAGATAATAATTGAATTCACCATTTCTGTACATTGTGACCAATTTGTGAATGTCTTAATAGCAACTATTTGTTTTTAGGTTGTATTTTGTTTATATGGGAATCTGTTAACATTGTCTTTCCCCTCAAAGGTGAAGTATTGGAATGCTACAGAGGCACTATAAGCCTATAGGGTAAAACAGTAATGCCTCGGATCCAGAGAGCTAGAAAGGAAGACACACAAGCAACATGAAAAAACAAGGGAAGAAAGTTTTTCAAACAAATCAAGATACCAAATTATTAGAACCTATGGCCAGCACAGCAGATGAAATGATAAGAGAAGGAGTTCAGAATGTACATCATTAAAACATTCTGTGAATTAAAAGATGTTATAAGACAGCAAATACAGGAAGCAAAAGATAATTTCAACAAAGAGCTACAAATACAGGAAGCAAAAGATTACTTCAATAGGGAAATACAGTTTCTAAAAACAAAAAGAAACCGGAAATCTTTAAAATGAAAGAAAAAAATAAACCAAATTAAAAGTTCAATTGAAAGCGTCACCAACAGATTAGACCACTTTGAAGACAGGACCTCAGACAATGAAGACAAAATATATAATCTTGAAAAGAATGTAGACTACAGAGTGAAAATGGTAAGAAACCATGAGCAGAACATTTAAGAAATATGGTATAGTATAAAAAGACCAAATTTAAGAATTATTGGGATAGAGGAAGGCGTAATGAAAAAGGAAATATCACAATAGGCATTACAGAAATACAGAAGATAATTAGAAATTATTTTGAAAACTTGTGCTCTAATAAAATAGAGAATATCAAAGGCATCAACAAATTTCTAGAGGCATATGACTTGCCCAAATTGAATCATAATGATAAAAACTATTTAAACAGATCAGTTTCAAGAAAGGAAATAGAAGATGCCATTAGAAGCCTACCAACTAAGAAAAGCCCAGGACCAGATGGATACACAATTGATTTCTTTAAGACCTATAAAGAAGAACTAACACCTATACTCTACAAATTATTTTGTGAAATAGAAAAACAGGGAGCACTTCCAAATTCATTCTATGAGACCAATATCACCTGATTCCAAAACCAGGCAAAGACACATCAAAGAAAGAAAACTTCAAACTGTAATGCAAAAATAAATAAATAAATAAATAAATAAGAGAGCTTATGTATAATGGCATAATTTGGTGTGAACATACTTTATATACAGAGTTAGGAAAAATTGTACTGTGAATGGATAATTATGAATGTAATGCATCCCACTATTGTCAAGTATGTAAGAAATAAATAAAAAAGAAAGAAAACTTCAGATTAATGTCACTAATAAACCTAAATGCAAAAATTCTCAATAAAATTCTGGCAAATCAAATACAAAAGCATATCAAAAAGATAGTGAACCACAATCAAGTGGGGTTCATACCAGGGATGCAAGGTTGGTCCAACATATGGAAATCAATAAACATAATTAATCGCATCAATAGACTTAAAGATAAGAATCAGATGATCATCTCAACTGATACAGAAAAAGTATTTCACAAATACAGCACCCATACATGTTCAAAACACTAGAAAAACTAGGGATAACAGGAACATATCTCAACATCATAAAAGCTATCTATGCTAAGCTCCAGGCCAACATTATTCTAAATAGAGAAAAATTAAAAGCCTTCCCTGTAAAAACCGGAATAAGACAAGGATGCACTCTTTCACCACTTCTATTTAACATAGTTCTTGAAACACTGGCCAGAGAAATTAGACAGATGAAAGAAATTAATGGGGTACAGATAGGAAAAGAAGAACTCAAATTAGCACTATTTGCTGACGATATGATTCTATACCAACAAGACTCAAAAAATTCCACCATAAAACTTCTTAAACTAGTAAATGAATTCAGCAAAGTAGCAGGATACAAAATCAACACCCATAAATCAAAGGCATTTCTGTGCATCAGTGATAAATCCTCTGAAATGAAACTAAGAAAACTACCCCATTTACAATAGCCTCAAAATAAATAAATAAATAAATAAATAAATAAAATACTTGGGAATCAACTAATGAAAGAGTTGAAAGACCTCTACAACAAAACGTACAGAGTACTAAAGAAATAAATTAAAGAAGACCTGAGAACATAGAAAGATCTACCTTGTTCTTGGAGAGGCGGAGTTAATATTTGTTAAAATGACCATATTACCAAAGCTCTATACAGATTTAATGCAATTCCAATTCCAATCAAAAGCCCAGTGACATTTCTCATAGAAATAGAAAAGGCAATCATGAAATCCATCTGGAAAAATAAGAGACCCAGAATAGCTAAAGCAATCCTTAGCAAGAAGAGTGAAACAGGTGGCATCACTATACCAGACCTCAAACTATATTACAGAGCAACAGTAACAAAAACAGCATGGTATTGGAACCAAAACAGACTGGTAGACCAATGGTGCAGAATAGAGAATTCAGAGACTAACCCACAAAACTACAATTATATTAAACAAAGGTGACAAGAACATGCACTGGAGAAAAGATAGCCTTTTCAACAAATGGTGCTGGGGAAACTGGAAATACATACGCAAAAAAATGAAATTAAACCCCTATCTCTCACCATGCACAAAACTCAACTCAAAGTGGATCAAGGACTTAAGAATACAACCAGAGACCCTGTGTCTAATAGAAGAAAAAGTAGGCCCTAATCTCCATCATGTGGGATTAGGCCCCAACTTCCTTAATAAGACTCCTGTGGCACAAGATTTAAAATCAAGAATCAATAAATGGGATGGAGTCAACTAAATAGTTTCTTCTCAGCAAAAGAAACAATCTGTGAGGTGAATAGAGAACCTACATCCTGGGAGCAAATTTTTACCCCTCACACATCAGATAGAACACTAATCTGTAGGATATATAAAGAACACAAAAAGCTTAACACCAAAAAAACTAATAACCCAATCAATAAATGGGCCAAGGACCTGAAGAGACACTTCTCAGAAGATGATGTACAATTAGTCAACAAATACATGAAAAAATGTTCATCATCACTAGCAATTAGAGAAATGCAAATCAAAACCACTCTAAGATTTCATCTCACTCCAGTCAGAATGGTGGCTATTATGAAAACCACCAGCAATAAGTGTTGGTGAGGATGTGGGGGAAAAGATACACACTCATACACTGCTGGTGAGATTGCAAATTGGTGCAGCCAACATGGAAAGCAGCGTAGAGATTTCTTGGAAAATTGGGAATTGAACCACCATTTGACCCAGCTATCCCTCTTTTTGGTCTATACCCAAAGGACTTAAAAACAGCATACTACAGGGACATAGCCACATCAATGTTTATAGCAGCACAATTCACAATAGCTAAACTGTGGAACCAACCTAGATGCCCTTCAATAGATGAATGGATAAAAAAATGTGGCATATATACAAAATGGAATATTATTCAGCACTAAAAAAGAATAAGATTATGGCATTTGCAGAGAAATGGATGGCATTAGAGAAGATAATGCTAAGTGAAGTTAGACAATCCCCCCAAAATAAATGCTGAATGTTTTCTTTGATATAAGGAGGGTTATTCATAGTGGGATAGGGAGCAGAAGCATGGAAATAATAGACAAACTCTAGATAGGGAAGAGGGGTTGGAGGGGAAGGGAGGGGGAATGGAGTTATTAATGATCGTGGAATGTGATGATCATTATTATCCAAAGTACATGTATGAAGACATGAATTGGTGTGAATATACTGTGTATACAACCAGAAATATGAAAAATTGTGCTCTATATGTGTAATAAGAATTGCAATGGGGCTGGGGATGTAGCTCAAGTGGTAGCGCGCTCGCCTGGCATGCGTGCGGCCCGGGTTTGATCCTCAGCACCACATACAAACAAAGATGTTGTGTCTGCCGATAACTAAAAATAAATAT
This sequence comes from Callospermophilus lateralis, assembly GCF_048772815.1. NCBI lineage: Eukaryota > Metazoa > Chordata > Mammalia > Rodentia > Sciuridae > Callospermophilus > Callospermophilus lateralis. The sequence goes on from NC_135314.1 coordinate 84,880,457, forward strand.
TAAAAAATTCTCTGTCTCTGTCTCTGTCTCTCTCTCTGTCTCTCTCTTAAAAAAAAGTTTAAAAAAAAAGAATTGCAATGCATTCTGCTATCATATATAAATAAAAAATAAATTAATTAATTTAAAAAATAAATATACAACATATAAAAAAATAAATTGCCAGGATTTTGGTGGGGAAACAAAAGCTCTCAGTTGCTAATTAGTTGTGATTATTGAATTGTGTTGTTGAGGAATAAATAAATAAGGACTATAAATATATAAGGAATAAATAAATAAGGACCATTAGCAAAACTACTTGGTAGTTGAGTGTTTTTTATTTTATTTTATTTTTGATTGACATGTATTAATTGTGTATTTAATAGAATTCAGTGTGATATTTCAACACACACATACAGTATACACTAATCAAATCCAGCCTCCATTTATCCACCTTCTCTTATGCCCACCTTTCCCAGCGTAGCAGTTAAGTAACTTGAGAAAGATGCAGCAAGTTAAATTCTCAGACAAGAATCTCAATGTAGAATTTGCAGATTTTCTTTCTCATTGAGTGAGAGAGAATGAATTATTTCAAGTCCCTTCCTAGAAACAGAATGTTGAATTTGGAAAGAATGTAAGAGATTGCTACTCAGTCTGACAAATAAAAACTGACACCTAAAGAGGTGGAATAATGGGTCAAAATCAAGGTCGAATTTGCAGAGGCAAAGTTGACAAAAAAAACTCAAGAGTCTATTCCTACTGTAGAACATTTTCCATTTCTCCAGAGATGTCTTCCCCCTTATCTGCTTTTGATTGTTATATCTGGGAAAAATATTTTTTAACCTAAGAATATTGAAATAAAGATTTGTGAAACTTCAGTCTTCCTCTTAAAAATGAAGTTGGTTTTTGCATTTGTTTGGTCACTATCTTTATACTTCATTCTCAGCACCCCTGCCAGAATCTACACCTTGGAAAATACAGCAAATGTTATTACTTATAATTTAACTCCACTGCTTACCTTCTAAATTCAGTTTTTAGAAGACAGTATAATGTAACTCATAAATAGGTAAAGACATGGGAAAGTACCAGCTATCCAAGAAGCATGTATTTATATTTTATATTCAGGACCTATGAGTTTCCAAATTGCCTAAGGAAACAGTAATGACAATGAATGTCATCTATAAAGAAAATCCGCAATGACAATTCCATTTCTGATCTCCATACATTTTTCTTATCATTATATCTATTACCTGGTAACCATGGAAGCATATCTCACAGAATCACTGGAGGAAAAAACACATCTGACATTCATATTTTGAACACATTAGTACAAGTGATATCTCTTTCAATAACCATTATATTTAGATTCTCTTCTTTTTAACAGCACTTACTTCAGCAATTTGTAATTGTATAACGAATAAAATGAGTTTTTTCAGGTGCCACATAATAAAGCTGATACTGAAGTGACACATCATAAACATCTATAAGGTTAAAAAGACCACCTAACATGTTTATCTGGAAGCATCTTTAACATTGTTATAATTCCTGCAAAACAAATGAAATACTATTATGAACAAATAGCTGTGGAAGGATTCACAAAAACCGGGTAATGGTAAGCAAATCTGAGAGGGGAACTTTCAGAGAAAGAACTTATAGAGAGACTTGTTTTTATTTTCTTTTATAGTTTGAAATTTTATTTCCTATATTAAAAAATAATTAAGGCATCAATTATTTGCAACTTCATTTTAAGAAATATATATGTAGATATTCACATATCTTTACATTCCCCTTCAATTACCAAATCTTCCCCAAACTATACATGTACAGGAGTCTATGAGTGCCTAATAAATATATTTCAGCACTGAGCCTAGTTTCCAATAAAGCAAAAAGGACAATCTAACATCTACCTATCCCTACCTTCTCTCCCAAATTCCCTCTTGGACAGTATCTCATTTTAGACACTCAAAACAAAATTAGGAATCAGATCTTTTTTCCTAGGTGATACCTAATTCCCCAACCTAAACTGGCTAACCTTGGGGCTTTGGGAACTCAGAGCCATTTCCTTCAAAGGGGAGGTGCCATCATGTTCTCTTACAGACCATAAGAATGACTCTGTGACAAAGTAGTGCTGAAAAGAAATTTCTGACAATACTGAATTGTGATCAGCCTCTTGCTTCTCACCCTGCAGTTGGCATGAGTTTAGCCAGCTGAATTGGACTGCATTTCTCAGTTTATGGAAGCTAATTTAACAAAAGACCTAAGCATGGAAAATTAGATCTCATTTTCCATCCAGAAAAATGGGAGGCATCAACTGAGGAAAGTGTTACTGCTTAGAATGCTCAAACAAGCTATGTTCTCTAATTTATCACCAATAAAACTAGTAGATTTACACTCTTCCTGCATATTTTTTTTGTAGTTGCATATGGACAGCATGCCTTTATTTCATTTATATTTATGTGGTGCCGAAAATCGAACCCAGTGCCTCACACATGCTAGGCAAGAGCTCTGCCACTGAGCTACAACCCCGGACCTCCCTGCATTTTATTGTTTTACTTCTCAATTGGTTTTGAATTAGGGTAGAGAAGACAGATGCCACTTACTAAACTCTATCAAAAATGCTACAACTATTATCAGATTAAATGTATATATAGGTTATAAAACATATTCTAATTTCAGAAATATTAAAATGGCTGGAAGTGAGGATATTTTGATGAAGGAAGCAAGGTGAATCCTTATAACCAAATTCTTTCATACTCACTCTTCTCTCCCTTGTTGAATTCCCAATTTTAGCATCCCTTGTTATCCTAAATCCAGCTGCTCCAGAAAGCAGGGTTGGTAACTAATAATCAGAGTAGGAACTTGTCTTAAATGAAAAATAAAAACTATAACGCAATTCTGGTCCACCCAAAATTCCTCACTAACCTCACCAAATATCAGTGAAACTTTCTTTTTTTTTTTAATATTTATTTTTTTTAGTTTTCGGCAGACACAGCATCTTTGTATATGGTGCTGAGGACCGAACCCGGGCTGCACGCATGCCAGGCGAGCGCGCTATCGCTTGAGCCACATCCCCAGCCCCAGTGAAACTTTCTTAAGTGATTATATTACAACCCACCAAATATTTCTTCATTATATAAAATGTTATTTACTACAGCAATAACCTAATCACTAAACCCAATGAACGTATTAGTTACACATTTGTGGATAGTACACAAGGATAATGGACAAAATCGGATAAGAATCCTTTCTTCACTGTAAGAAACATTTTTTTAAGATAAATAAGCATAAAATAATGTGTTACAGATAATAAAAATACTATCTAAATTGAACTCCAAATTAGTAGTTCTTCTCATTTAGCAAAAGAAAACACAGGACTGAAGAAAGAATAAACACTGAAATTATTCAGCATACCTAAACAATGAAGTCAAAAAGACAGGAAGGTATTGACAGATCATCTAAGATCAGGCCACCACCCACCCACTTCCCCTCACTTTCCTCTTTCCTTCCCTAAAGAAAGATGAGGGAAATGGATTAGTATCTGCTCCATGCACTATGCAACAGGCACATTACAGGAATTCTTCATAGCATCCGTATCAGATAGATTTTCCTGTGCTCAGTTTGCAAATGGAAACACTGAGACTCAGAGGAATTAAAAGACTTTCCAATGAGTAAGGCTGCAAATTAGCCAGTGAGTGGCAGATCTCAAGTCCATGTCCTGTCTGACCTGAAATTCTTAGTTTTTCCCAAGACTCTTCACTTACCGTTGCTCATGCCAAAAGCATTGTCATCCTTGACTCTCTCTTTTTCTAACAATTCACATCTGATCTGTCAGCAAATCTTCTTGGCTGTACCTCAAAATGTATTCAAACTCCAGTCAGCTCCCAGCTCTTTGCTGCAAATACCCTGATGCATCCATCCTTCTTTCTCTCCTGGATGACTGCAAGGCAACCTGATCCGTCTGCTCCTTCCCTTGCCCCTCACTGTCTCTTTTTAACACATCAGCCAGAGTGATCCTCTTCTAGCACATTGGCTGTTGTTCAATGATGGATCAAGAGTCTAAATAAGGCTGGGGGAGTGCTGGGGTGTGATATTGGCCAAATTATATTGTTATATTGTGTATTGTGTGCATGTACAAATATGTAACAACAAATCCCATCAGTACGTACAAATATAATGCACCAACCAAAAAAAATGGGAATATTATCTGGACAAGTACCCAGCACATTGTAGGTACTCAGTGAATATTTGCTATGGAATGGTACATGACCTCAAGGCCTTGCATAACTACATCAATGTTTATTTATTGACATTTCAAAGTATCTATGTGTCCTAGTGTTCTTGGAGAATCTAATTTAAGATATGGACTCTCTCCCAGGAAAACATACAAATGTACATTCAAACAAATTCTTATGTGTTTCAGTAAATCTGTGGACTTCCTAAAGACCATCCAGGAAAGCTTACATGCATAAGAATATATAGACTATTCAAGTGGCTTTGATAGACCATGCTGGTAACACAAATGGAGTGACAGTTTCCATATTGAAGAATGAGTCCACAAAACACAAGTGTCCCATATTACAGCAAGTACTGGAGTAGAGGCTTCCAGAACGAGGGGCTGTGGAGTAGAAAGTGTCAGGATAAGATCATGCTAGGATCAAAGCATAGGTAAGTGCAAAGATGCCTTTGGGGGCTTTCTCTAACCTTCTTCCTTGTTATTGTCAGGCTGACTGGACTTCCACCTCTCACCAACCTCTGCCTGACTGTCTTTAACGGAATAACAGAAAGTGAGAGGAGGCCTCTCATAGGGTAGGAAAGATCCATCAATAGCTTTTGGGTCTTCAGTGCTGAATGAGAAGGATGCTACCAAGAAGGGGTATTTGGAAGTGCAAGAAAATTCCAGGGGTTTTCCAGCTAGGACAGTCACTCCCGATTGTTCATTCGATTATGTATAATTACTTCAGAGACTTCCAGGGTTAAAAAATGAAAAAGAAAATGTTTAAGGGCTTTTTATTTCTCTTTAGAGAAAAAAAATACCTCTACAACAATAATCCAAGTCAACCAGAATTATAAAGTAGTAAGAAATGGAAAATATATTGTTAGAACATGAAAAGAAGCTTTAGAGAAAAAGAATGGACTCCATCTTCTTTGCAGTGATATTTTAAAATAGGAGACCATTAATTGAAAAATCATTATGCTAAAGAGGCTGACTCCACTTGGAATATTTGGCCTTTCATGTTCCATTTGCTTTCATGCAACAAGAGAGCTGGGGTAACTAAGACAAGGATCAGGGATGAGAGAGAGTAGAAGGTGTCATTCCAGGAACAAGGAAGCAAAGAGAATTCAAAGCTCCCAGGCTTTCTTGCCTGTGAGCTGTTATTGTCACTGTGAAAGCAGAATAATGAAAGGGAACCAAATAATTGCTGTAAAGAGCCAGTGTGAGGCCGAAGAGGCCTGGAGGAGTCTGCTGATGTGGAGGGGGCAGCATTGTGAGGGCTCCAGCACAGCCTGTCAAGTGAGAAGGGCATCCAGCGAGAGTAAACATGAAACACAGGAGAAATGTCCTTTGAAAAAAACGGCCCAATCAAGAAAAGCAGTTGGTTTCATTTGTTTGAATTCCAAAACTACTGCAAATGTTGCAGTCAGGGTTGCTGGGTGAATGGCAATGGTGCAAATTCTTCTCAGTATCGGAAAGAGTAAAATCTATGTTGAAAAAATTCCCACGGCCTGAAGAGAAATAAAGTGTGTATTGTTGTGCTGCTTCTATGAAGAAGTGACTGACAGTCTACCCCCTACAAATGGCCCTGAACTCTGCCCTCTCCTAAATGCAGCCCCCCAATAACACTTGTCAGGAACAAGGGCACCCTGTCCCTGAAAAGCACCCCAGATTTACATAGTCCTTTCATGTCCGTGACATGAAAGTCTTATTTTTTACATATATTTTTAGTTGTAGATGGACACAATACCTTTATTTTATTTATTGACATGCGGTGCTGAGGATCAAACCCAGTGCCTCACACATGCTAGTCAAGTGCTCTACCATGGAGCTACAGCCCCATTCCAAGACTTATTTTTGAGGCTTTCATGCTGCTTCAAAAATAAATGTTAGAGAACTTCATTAATGTTATATGTCTACAATCTCTGCTTCTGAGCTCCAGATGGGTGTGGGAAAACTCACACCCATCTGGGCACTGTTTGTTTTGTGTTTGAGACATCAGGCTCCAAAGACTGTTGAAGGCCGAGGAAGCAGCCAGAGGTTCAAATGTCTTAAGAGCAAGTTTTAATGTCCTGAGGAATTTAGAAAGATTCAGTCAGAACTGTCCTCACCTCTCCTTTCTCCCTAGGTCCTCATGGCTTTAGAATCCTAGTCTCTAAAGGGTTAAGCACAATTGCTTCCTATGTTTGCTTTTCCTTCTCGGATATTTCTGCCCATCTCTGATCATTCGGTCTCTTCTTAAAATTCTCTCACCACCCCTCCAGGTAGATCAAGCTGAAATCTGACTATCTATCTCTTTCCTCTGCTACCAAAAGAATAAATCTAAATGTCTTCCTTTGCAAATCCTTTAGATATTTGAACAGAGCTACTAGATACATCACCAGTTAATGTAGAATAAGACAGATATTCTAAATAATTTCAGACTAAGCAAAATACAGTTAGCGAAGTAACATTAAATTTATATAATGTATAATGCCAATTACAAACATATAGATAAAAACATATAGCACTCTCTTCAAAATTCTTTTCAACTTTTCCTATTTTGCTCATGGACTATCAGTCTCCTGCAGGTTTAGTGTGATATGAAGTTTATGGCTGCTTTGGGTTATAATCCCATGCAATCTTGACTACCAGGAAGACCGGAGACAGGTCCCACATATTCTTAATGCACCAGGGAATAGAATGACAAACTCAGCCCTTCCTCTCCCTAGTCCGTAGCCCTGATGATACAGTAGAATCACCTAGAGGATTTAAAAAAATAAAAAAAAAAAAAAAACCATGGGTCTTGAAAGTCATCCTAAACTATTTGAATCTAAAAATCAGACTTTCTGAGAGTGGGGGTCATGATAATTTTTTAAGAACCCATATAGTTCTAACAGAGTTGAGAATTGTTGCCTCTAAATCAGTGGTTCTCAGACATCAAGATATATAAGACTCACTTGTGAAGTGGAATCTGTAGCTTTCAAATACGAAGGATTTGAATTCCTCAGAGCTGGATAGGAACTGAGGATCTGCATTCTTAACAAGCTATATGTATTTCTGAGCATTAAAATTAAAATGTAATTTTAAATTAAACTTTAGGAAATTATTTAAAATATAATTTAGGAAACGCTTCCCTAAATTTTAGATCATGGTTCTCAAAGGGTGGTCCCTGAGTCTTCAACATTAGCATTACCTGTTAGAAACACAATTCTTGGACCTCCACTTCAGATATACTGAAATGGAATAGTAGAGTCCAGAAGCCAATGTTTTAGCCTTAACCCAATCAGTGAATTAATCTGATGGAATTAACTGAGTGGTGACCGAAGGCAGTTAGGGTGTGGCTGGAGGAGGTGGGGCATTGGGGGAATGGCTTTGGGGTATATATTTTGTATCTGGTAAATGGAGTCTCTCTCTGCCTCCTGATCTTCATGTGAGCTGCTTCCCTCCACCACACTCTACTGCCTCACCTTAAGCCCAGAGGAATGGAGCCTGCTGTCCATGGACTGAGACCTCTGAAACCATGATCCCTCAAAAAAAAAAAAAAAATTCCTCCTCTACAATTGTGCTGGTCGGGTCACAATGGGAAAAAAAAAACTGACTAAAACAGAGATGAAAATATGAGTCCTACAAAACCTCTAAAAAACTAAATAATTTGACATTCTGGAAAAAGCAAAACTACTGAAACTGTAAAAATAACATTGGTTGCCACAATTAGGAGGAGAGAAATGGATAAAGAGGCAGAGCACAGAGGATATTTAGGGCAGTGAAACTACTCTAAACTACAATGCTGTAACTCATCAGATATTTGTCCACACCACAGAACATATAACACATATGATGAATCCTAATGTAAACTATAGACTTTGGATGGTTATACAGTGTCAATGCAGGTTCATCTATTGTAACTAATGTGCCACTCTTCTGGGGATATGGATAGTAGGGGATGCACTGCATGAGTGGGAAATTGGAGATGGGCTATGGGAAATCTCTGTACTTTCCTCTCAATTTTGCTATGAAGCTAAAACTGCTCTAAAAAAATCTGTTAGAAAATTAAAAAGCTAAATGAATTAACACTACCCAGTTAATAAGAGATGAGCCAGGATTAGAACCCAGGTTTCAGACTTCAAAGCAAAATTCATTTTATCCATCTTGTATCCATTCCCATGACCCACTCCAGAACCTTATTACCAGGAATATGACTGGGAGGGTACGTAGGGCAGTTCTGGGTGAGCAAAAGTGGCCCCTCCATGCTTCAGCAATTGTACAGGTTAGAGGAGGGTGGTAACTATGAGATAGTTTCATAGAAGTCATACTGATGTGATTAAAATTTGAACATTCTTATTTGCACAGTTGCACTGTGGTGCTAATAATATGCATTTCATTGACATTTAAAGCCAGAAATTTATATTGTTATTTAACATTCTTAGTTGTAGTTTTACCTTCTTAATATTGTTTCTGTAGTCTAATATTAGACTTAATCTCTATTCATGAAATGTAAGCAAGTTTGTGGGAATGGGGAAAATTCTCAAAAGCCAGCTCAGAGGCTAGGAGAGTCCAACCTCAAATTTAACCTTTGCCTCAGATAATCCTTTGGTAAATGAATGCATACTAATACATAACCTAGAAATCCTTAATACACACATGAAACCTATATTTACAATTTAATTCCTGCATTTCCTGAGCAGAAAATATGTCAACACACAGCACAGAACACCATCTCTATTGTATAACCATTAACTATAGAAATGGATAAAAGCATACACGTACACGCACATACACACACACAGAGAGTATTTATTTTTTTACTTTAATTTTTATTAGCTTATTATAGTTTATAGTTTTATATAATATTGGGGTTCATTTTGACATAATTGAACAAGCTTGGAATTTAATTTGCTCCAATTCAGTCCCCAGTACTTTCCTTTTCCTCCCCTTTTCCTCTACTTTATTGGTCTTTCTTCTATTTATTTATAAGTTTTGTTTAATTAGTACACTATAGATACACATAAAGGTGAAATTTGCTGTGGTGTATTTATATATGTACATAGGATAATTTGGTCATTTTCATTCCACCATTTCTCCATTTTTGTATTCTTCCTCCCTCCTCCTCAATCGCCTTCCACTGAACTATCTTCTATTTTCATGGGATTCACACCCCTACCCCCAACACACACACCTTTTTTTCTCCTTTTTTGGTCTAGCTTTCACATATGAAAAAAAAAAAAAAAAAACCTTTGACCCTTGACTTTTGGGGTCTGGCTTATTTCATTTAGCATGATGTTCTGTGGGAGGCCATCCTCGCACGTGATTTGAGTTACCTCCCTGGCTGGGTGAGAGGCGCTTAGACACAGCTATGTCAGAGCTTTCCCCACCCTTCTCCAGGTTCGAGGACTTGTCAGTGCAGAGGCATGTCTGGCCACTGCCCCAAAGACCCAATCATCGCCCCTGACCTTAGGATGCTGCCCCCCTTAATCTTCATTGGATGGGATTTTTCCCGGAATTTTTTGTTCCCCAATAAAAGCCCACTCCCTGGCATGCCCCCCTCCCCGCCCTCTCCTCTTCAGTAAACTTCACTACCGCATTAGGTAGCTGGAGACTGGAGCTAGGAGAAGCCGTACTGGAGCTGTTTTAAAGGTAATTAGAGTCTTGTCTCTTTAATTTAAAACTCCCTAGCATTTGAACCTTTTTTCATGAAGCCAGCGTGGGTCGCGGGCTAGAATGTTCTCCAATTCTATCCATTTACCAGCAAATACTATGATTTCATTCTTCTTTGTGGTTGAATAAAACTCCATTTTGCATATATACCACATATTCTTTATTAGTTCATCTGGAAAAATGTGAATTATCAAACATTTAATTATATTTTAAAAGAATCAATTGAGTTATTTTAAAAATTAAAAGCTGTATTTTACCTTACAAGTTTGAGCTGCATCAAATTTTGATCATAAAGCTAGGAATTGCAGATGTTTTTAGTCTAACAATAGGGATAATCTAAATTATTAAGTAAGTCCTGGTTAAGAAATCTTAGAACACATCTGAATTTTAAAAATTTCTCATGACAAACCCTTTTGTTAAATCATTATGAATCATGTTTTTGATTTCTAAATTGTTTTAACTCATTAATCTTTCCTCAGGTTTGATAATTATAAATCCTGAGTTTTCCAGAAAGGACAATCTCAAATTGTTGTCATTTTAGTAAATGTTATACTTTAGCACTTTCCATTAAATATATAACATTTTAGTTATAAAATGTTAGTTATAGTTATAAAACATTTTAACACTTTCCATTAAAATATATACCAAAAAATAGGAGAAATAAAGCTATAAAGCTATGTTATTCACATGATTCTTTAAAAAGACTCTTATTTATTTATATTGGTGCTGGGAATCAAATTCAAATCCAGAAGTGCTGTAATCACTGAGCTATATCCTTAGCTCCTTAACTTTTGATACCTTATTTTGAGATAAGATCTCATTAAATTGCCAAGAATAGCCTTGAACTTGTGATCCTCCTGCCTCAGCCTCCAGAGTCACTAGGATTACAAGCATACACTATTACACCTAACTAAAAAGAGTCACTTTTATCCTAGGTTCTTTTTACTGAATTTGTTTTATATTGTTTTTCTTCGATTTCCCCTGATTCTCTTCTTTTATTTTCTGTCACTAACAGCAAAAGTCTATTGTTCTCTCTTACTCCTCCATATAAATCCAAAGGACTTAAAATTAGCATACTATAGTGATACAACCACATCAATGTTTATAGCAGCTCAAAATCTACAATAGCTAAGCTATGGAACCAATCTAGGTGCACTTTAACAGATGAATGGATTAAGAAAATATGGTATAGGCTGGGGTTGTGGCTTAGTGGCAAAGTGCTTGCCTTGCACATTTGGGGCCCTGGGTAAACCCTCAGCACCACGTAAAAATAAACAAAAACAAAATAAAGATATGGTGTCAATCTATAACAGGAAGGAGGAGGAGGACGACGAGGAGAAGAAGAAGAAAAAGAAATTGTGGTATATATACAAGAGGGAATATTAGCCTAAAAAAGATTGACTTTCTTTCTTTTGCTGGTAAATGTGTGGATCTGGAGACTATTATGCTAAGTGAAATAAGCCAATCCTCCAAACCAAAGTTCACATGTTCTCTTTGATATGTGGATGCTAATACACAACAAGGGGAACAGGGGAAGAATTAAAGTTCAGTGGATTAGACAAAGGGAATGAAGGGAAAGAAAGAGGGATATGAGTAGTTAAGACAGTGTCATTAGTCTGACTTAATTTTCCTATGTATGTAGATGAATACACCACAGTGAATCTCCACATCATGTACAACTACAAGACTGGGGTCCTATTTAAAATAAGATGTACTCTATGTTTGTATAAATCACCATAAGGTCACGTATAACTAAAAAGAACAAATAAAAACAAGTAATAGGATAACTGGCAATTCTAGCAGTTACTAGATTCTTCATATTGAGGGTATGAATTAAGGAAAGGCCATGGAATAACAACGAAGGACTATAGTTGAGAAATAATCAGAAGGCAAGACTAAGCAAGAATCAGTGACCAATTTGAACATAGGAGATATTTTGACCAACCAACTTGTGAACTTGGCAATGGAATGGATAATAGTTATTAGAAAAAAAAAGAGTTGATCTGGGGATGATAGAAGTGAGAACTGTTATTTTTTATTTTGTTAATGCCACCTTTGAGATACTTGTCTTGATGTTTTTGTCTGTTAGGTAGTTGGATATATGTACTGTGGCTAGATCACAAGAGAGAAACTGGACTAAGGGTACAGATCTGTCAGAGAACACCAAAAAAGAAATAGGTAAAGTTGGACAGAAAGACTAATGATAAAATTAATACTTTGACATTAGTGACAAGGAAAATTTTATGACAGTCAAACTGCTTATCCAGAAACTGGTTGTGAACACTTTTCTGGCTGGTGAAAATACTGAAAATCCCCAAAATATTTTTCCAAATCTATTTAAACAATACTCTGTGGACAGTCCTCCAGGTGGCCTGGGATAGATCCAGTTTTCCCTTTCTCAATTGTAGTTCTCAAAAATAATGTGCAGATAACCCAACCTACTGAAACAGGGAGAGACTGACCAGAACAGCCCACACTCTGCTCTTACCCCTCCTAGAATAGGAGTTCTACAACACTTTAACCCAGCAGTTGTATTTCTCTAGGGTATAAAACCCAGGGCAGACTACTTTACCAAGTTTCTTAGTTACAGTACAATTGAGGCAAACACGACAAAACTCCACCCACCTTGTACAACTTTCCTGAGTCTTGGGGATAAACATACCCCAAATCCTAGGTTTTCATTATCCCTGCTGCCTTACTTCATGTATATAAGTAAGTCTCACTAAAATTGTGTAAATATAGAAATTAACACAGGCTAAGATGCCAAACCTCCCCTGGGATAGATACCATACCACAGTCCACAGAAGTCCTACTTCATATGCACCACTGAACTGAACAACCCAAAGAAAAAAGGATGAAAGTGTCTTTTATAACTATATCACTTAAAAGAAATTAAAATGTCTAGCATGAGCAAGAAGCTCACTAATGTATTTCAAAACATAATCCGTAGAATTTTCTTTCTCTGCTGAATGTATACATGATATTTTTACAACTAAAAATTACCATATAAATAAATTCACAATTAATTTAAAGAAGAGATTTGATTAAAAGATTCTCTTCATCATGTATCCAGGAAAAAAGAGTATAGCAAGCCCTCTGAGAAAATAATACCACCATACCTCTTCCTGGATGGGGCTTTGGGCCCCATGAAGGCCTAGACTTAAAACAAGCTTGATGATTTACATGCACCTTTAACCTAAGCCAGAAGACACCTAAAGCTGCCAGCAGAATGCTCCTTTGATAGCTCCACTTTGGTTTTTGGCCCTCTGTATCTTATCTATTGGCCCAAAGCCTCTATAAGAATACAAACATCCTTTCTTCACCTCTCCACTCACTATAATCAAACCCAGAGATTAATTCTAAAACCTAACAAAAAAAAAAGTGGTATATTCTCTGCCTTTGAAGCTTCACCATCCTAATGAATCCATTGAGCTTCAAGTCTCTGCAGTAGATAATATTTTGAGCCTCTGGCTATGAAAGGTATTGCCTGCACCCATAGATACCCCTAAGATTTTGGACTCCTTGTCTCTCCGACACAGATGCCAGGGATTTTGTTTTGTTTTTAGAATCAGCTATTATCTTGTCATGTGAGTCTTGAACGTCTGACTCACAGAGGCCTTATACCTCTCTGCCATTTTGGAGTTTGGTCAACTTAGACTTTATGACAAGATACAAAGGGCCCAACGAGCCTTTCTTGTCAAATGGAAGTGATATATCCAAGCCCATTGTTGGCCTGGAACTAGCTACATTTCTACTTCTCTTGAAAAAACTAGATGTCCCCTCTGGCAGAAAATTTGTCCCCATTCTACCACCTGAAGCAACAATTATAAATGACATTTTCTTTCCTTGGGCATCATATATGCCCCAGCACTGTACTTCTTACATGAAAGCCAAACACTAACTTGCCACTTAAACAGATGTGTCCTGAAAGGAACAAAAGACCTTCAAGAAGGAATAAATACTACTCATAGACCTTGTAACCCATAGATGACTGAATACATTTCTCTAAAATGATGTCACCCTTGGTTGTTCTGAGGAGTTTTCCAAAGGCAGAAAGTACTCATTATTTACATTGATCCTACAAGCAGTTTTGCCCATAATGGGAGTCAGCCAATTAAAAATCTGCTCTTTAACTGAAATAATCAATATTATATATTGATTAATATATAATATAATTATAATTTAATACTGGCCTTATATTCAGACCAGTCTCACCTTTTATGGCTAAGGCTGTAATGGATAATAGAATAGCCCTAGGTGGAAGCTGTGAGATCATTATTACAACTTGCTATACCTTAATTAATGCTTCAGACTAAGTAAAGAGAATGACACTGAAACTTAACTATCTCAGTTAAACCCTGATGCTTTGGGGGATTGTTTCTAATTATGTATTTATTCTTGTGAACAGAAGCATTGACAGCTCTATCTTTTCAAGGATAATTGTATAGCAAACAGCTTTGGAAGAGTTAATACAGCCTTACAGAGCAAAGGCAGATTTGTTTACTGCCCAACATAAAAAAGGCCTTGACTGTGTGCTTTTCCATTCCTTCTACCCAGGAATCTTCACAAGCACTGACACTCTTTGCTGCAAATTCAAGAAAATTCAGTTTGTCTCCTATTCTCCTGAGATGAGTGAAGGTCAACTTTCAGTTCTGTTAACCTAAATAAGCATCGTTCTACAACCCAGTCTATCAATTCACTGTGGTGCCCACATTGGGTTCAGTTGCATGTTCTTGGCTCCTTCTTTCCAAGTATCTCCCCAGGCGTGGCTACAATCTCTGTAGCATACCTGGTGGACTCTGTCCTCCAACACAGCTCCTGAGCTTCTGTAGGATACAAACTGTATGTAGGGCAGATGGCTTAGATGTGGGATACAAGGAGCTACTGAGGAAACTGTGTGTTCCCGGGACTCTCTAAGGTCCAACATTAGTATAGTTAAAGTGATCTATTTCTACTACAAATGCCTGCTAGAAACTTAAGAAAATTCTTGTTTAAAAATCACCCAGAGAGGGCTGGGGTTATGGTTCAGTAGTAGAGTGCTTGCCTCATATGCATGAGGCACTGGGTTCGATCCTCAGCATTACAAAAAATAAATAAATAAAATAAAGATATATTGTCCATCTACAACTAAAAAAAATATTAAAAGAAAAGAAAATCACCCAGAGAATACAAATTATAATACCAAGAGTAAGGACCAACAGAAAAATAAACAATAGAGAAAGACAAATAGATGACCAAGTAGGTATTAGGGTTATCAGATGCACACTTTAAAATAACTGTGGTTAATAAGCTTTGGAAAATAAAAGCCAAGGTAAAAACTTTTATCAGAGAGCTAATACCTATGTAAAAAAAATCAAATGTTACTTATAGAACTAAAATTAATAATGACATGGATGAATTTAACAAAAAATTGCATATAGCTAAAGAGAAGATTCATGACCTGGGAAGGAAGGAAGTAAAATATCCAGACTGTAAAACAAACAAACAAACAAAATACAGGAAAGAGCTTATAATATAAATATGGGACATGGTAAAAATGTCTAGTATACCTGTAACTGGTATAACAGACACAAGTGATAAGATTCATCAAGAAATAGCCCAGGCTAAAAGAATCACCAAATGAAATTTTTTAGGAAGAAGGAATGTGATATTATTAAAAAAAAAAAAAACTGTAAGAAGAACTAAGGAACAATAGAAGTGGTAAATATATAGTAAAATTTAAATATATATTGATTGCCAAAAATAAGCAATACATCTTGTGGATCCTAAATATCAATAGAATTAAAATATATGAAAACAATTAAAGAAAAGGCAGGATAAGAATAAATGATGGGCTGGGGATATGGCTCAGTTGGTAGAGTGCTTACCTCACATGCGTAAGACCCTGGGTTTGATCCCCAGCACCACCAAAATAAATAAATAAATAAAGTCAGACTATTATAGTACTGACAAAAAATGCTAATTTATATTAAATGTGTTTATGTCTACAGTAACCAGTAGAAAAATACCAAACTATGTATAATTAAGAAGTAACTGGGGAGGGGTATGAAGTTGGAGAAATAATTTTAAAAACAATTAATCTGAACAAAGACAAGAATAAAGAAGAAAGCAACATGTTGCAAACAGACTCTAACCAGCCTCTAATGATCCCTGCCTCCTTCTACTCATGCTCTACATGAGTTTAAACAAAACCCATAACCACTCCCTAACCAACAGGATATGGCAAGAGAATTAGCATGTCATTTCTGGGGTGACATCACATATAATTGCAGTCTCCATTTTGATAGTAACCTTTCTTTAGTGACTTGCCAGCTTTGCCTATTTCAGTGAATCAGGAGGCCAGGTTGCACAAGCACATAACTGAAAACAACTTCTGGCCAACAGAATAATAAATGATGGGCTGGGGATATGGAAACTGAACCCCTGAGCCCAATTTGGAACTAAAAATTGCTAACAGCTACACAAGGTTGGAAATGAATTGTGCATTGTTTAATATTCTTAAGTTGTTAATTTGTATGGATAACTAATATAGATACATAGAATGTATGAATAAAGGAAAAAACTAGTAGTATATTTAAAGAAATATACTAATAATTATCTCAAATGTAAATTGAACAAATGTTTTATTAAACTGGATTATCAGGATGAATTCTTTGTTTTAAAGATCCTATTATGTGTTGTTTACAAGAGACACAACTTAAGTATAAAAACATAATATTCAAAATGAAAGGACAGAAAAAGCCATACAACTTAAATACTAGCACAAAAAAAGCTCTTCTAACCATAATGCTGTTTAGACAGTAGGATGTGAAAATTGCTTGAAATAAGAGAGAAATTTTATAATGAAATTATATATATATATATATATATATATATATATATATATATATATATATATATATATTAAAACATTGATCCTAAAAACTAAAATATGCATTAAAAGAAGAAGAAGAAGTACATGGAAAGCCAGGTACAGTGGTGCATGTCTATAACTCTCAGGGCTCAGGAAGCTGAGGCAAGAGGATCACAAGTTCAAAGCTAGCCTAAGCAACTTAGAAGGGACTAAGCAACTTAGCAAAACCCTGTCTCAAAATTAAAAAATAAAAAATCTGGGGATGTGGTTCAGTGGCTCAACTTGTATGCATAAGACCCTGGGTTTGATCCCCAGCACCACCTAAATAAATAAATAAATAAAGTAAGTTAAACTATTATAGTACTGAACCCCAGGATTGAATCCCTGATACCCTCACTTCCAAAATAGTACATGGAAAACAAACTGCAATTGACCAAAAATTGTCCCATAAAATTTACCTCAACACATTTCAAAGAAGAGAAATCATTTAGTCATGTTTTTTGGCCATAATAAAATGAAGCTAAAAATCAATGGCCAAAAATTAACAGAAAATTCTCAAATATTGGAAAGTTAACTAATACACTTAAATAACTCATAGATTAAATAAATTTTAAGGAAAATTAGGAAATATTTGAACTGAAGTTTTAATGTGTTATATAAGTGAAGCAACTGAAAAAAGTCAGATAATTATTAACCAGAGTAGATGTCAACAAATGGTTTCTGTAAAGAGAGAGTAAGTATTTCAAGTTTTGTGATTAACATAGTCTCTATCAAAACTGCTGAATTCTAATATTATAGAGCAAAAGATGTTCTAGACAACAGGTAAATGAATGAGCCCAACTGTGTTTTGCTAAAATTTATTTGCAAAGAAAATATGACAGGCTGGATTTAACCTTATTTACAGACTAGAAGAAAAACTAAAATTTGAATGAGCAAAGAAATATAATCAGAGTATACTGTTTAGCTCAGCAGTGAATTAAATACATATAATATTAATATGGTAAATGCTATTGAATTAAGCAAAAGATGTGATTTAATTGTAATATGAGAAGTGGTAAAGGAAAAAAAACAAAGCTTCAGCTCTCAAGCAGGAAAATAGACTGCCTAATTGTTAAATCAAGAGATTGCAATAAAAGCATATTTTAAAAGAAAAACTTAGAAGAGTTTAAAGTGGCTCTTTGGGAACTGTGCCCACAAAGAGGAAAGAGAGCAAGCTACTATTATTTGAAACATGATCATTAGTATTACTATTTCAGTTTTAGCTATGTGCATTTATTACCTGGATAAAAATAAATCTACATTATATGAGAGACAGACAGAGACAAAGAATTACAGTAAGAGTAACTGAATGAATCAGAGCTCTTTGTGTCCATACTCCTTTGCATTGTGACATCTTCTACCATCAAGAACAGGAGACTATTTTTCTATCTTCCTAATCTGGTCTGACTTTTAAGACTTGCTTTGATCAATAGAATACTGGGGAGTTGGGACAGAAGGCACACCATAGTAAGTGGGCTACAGAAATTCTGAAATTCAACTAAGCACGTCTTCTCAGGTCCTTTTGCTCTGGAGGCAGCACAGTTCCCTGGAATAGGCCAGCCTCTACAATTTGGCAGTTGTTCCCTCATGCATGATTTTCCTCAGCACATGCTTCTACCTTTTAAGCTCTTGGCTGCTCCTCGTGAGTCATCCTTCTCTTTTCATTAGAAATAAGCCATGTTTGAAGCTCAAGACTTCTTTTTTAGAAAGAAACAGAAATATACTCATCCTCTGACCTAGCCATTCTCCTCCTAGAAATATTCAAACCTATTTATGCAATATACAAATATGTGTGTGTATTCTTACGTGTGTATTTAATTGCTGTGGTACACTATAAAAGAAAAACTAGAGGTAATGTCAATCAATCAACACAGGTCTAACTTATATAAGTATAGCACCTGATACAAATAGAAGCTCAATAAACATTTTTAATAAACGAGTGTCATGTTGATATAAAGATTGCTCCTGTTTGAAAGAGTAAGACAAATTCACATGTTCCAATATGGGAGAGATGACCACAAAAAAAAACTGCTGGGTGAAAGTAAGCAAGTTTTATGGGAGTATTTTTGTATGTAAAAATATGTGTGTGGCCAGGCATGATGGTACATGGCTATAATCCCAGCAATTTGGAAGACTAATGCAGGAGGATCTCAAATTCAAGGTCAGCCTCAGCAACTAGTGAGGCCCTAAGCAACTTAGTGAGACCCTGTCTCAAAATAAAATATAAAACAGGCTAGGGAAGCAGCTCAGTGATGAAATTGCCCTGGGTTCCATATGCCATACTGGAAAAAAAAATTGTTTGTGTGTTTGTGTGTGTGTGTGTGCATCTACATTTTTCTACGTGCATGGAAAATACCTAAAACAATATACTCCACCATTAAGACTAATTACTTTGGGAAACTGGGTTTGGGCTTAAAGAAAACAGGTAGCAGTGGGGATAATTTAAATTTTTATTTTCTAACTTCCTATATTACTGGTCTTCAAAATTTTAAATTTTGTTTCTAATTTTTTTCATAGCTACATACATTTATGTATGTATATGTACATATATGTTTACAAACACACATATATGCATATTTGTAAGTTCAATTTTCCTTTGGCATCCTTAGGGGATTGGTTCCAAGAAACCCCTGAGGATATTAAATTCATGGATGCTCAAGTCCCTTATACAAAAAGGTGTAGTATTTGCATATAACTTATAATATCCTCTGATATACTTTAAATCATCCCTAGATTACTATAACACCTAAATCAATGTAAATACTATGTAAATAATTATTATACTGTGTTGCTTAGGGAATAATAACATGCTCAGTACAGATTCAATTTTTTTCTGAATTTTTAAATTTTTTTTTTTTGTTGTAGTTGGGCAGGGCCTTGCACATCTAGGTGAGTGCTCTACCGCTGAGACACAACCCCAGCCCATTTTTTCTGAATATTTTTGATCCACGTATGCAGAACTCATATATACAGAGAGAAAATTATGTATGTGTCTATATGTGCTTTTCTTTTCTTAACAGAGTATACCACATAGAACAACCAATATTGATCAAAGGAGAATATCTGTCCTTTCTCAATCCCAGTTCCTTATCCTCTTCATATATATCCAATACTCCATTGAATGTAAGACACTGTACTGGGTCCTGGATATTCCATAGTAAACAAGCTATTACTGGTCCCTTTCCTCAAAGGGCTTACACTCTGAGATACAAACAAGCAAACAGGTGATTAGAATATAGCATGTGACAAATGCTGTAATAGGAGAAACAGATGGCTAAGGGAGCATCTAGGAAGAACAGGCTTGTAGAATACAGTTCTCTTTTTCATTACAATTCAAGAAATTGGCATTCTAGTTTTATATAAATGTCATAGCTTGACTAAGTTTGCTCCTGAACGATGGATCAGCTGTCAGTTTGCTGAACTATTTCTATTTAGGAGGGCCATATAACTGAAGGCCAAGGTCTATACCACAGGGTGGGCCCCTTGGTAATAAATTCCATACAGTAGGGCTTCTCACTGGCCTTCCTATGCAGATGAAAATCAGAATGTAGCAACAAAAAGCATGGCTCTTAAAGATAAATGGAATATTTCCAAGTAACCTACACAGAAAATTTTCTGGTCAAAATATTAGACAATCCATGATACAGGTGTGCCCTGTAATAAAAATTTAAATGTTATATAATCATGCAATATTCTTTTTTAGTACCATTGTTCCATGTACTTGGTATATAGCAGTATACAAAATCTCTAATCTCAAGGTGCTCACATTCTAGTGGAGGGACAGGATTAAAAAAAAAATAAGCAAATAACTTCCATATAGATTAAGAGTGATCAAGAACACACAGAATGTCAAGAATAAAAGAAACATGGGCCGAGCACGGTGCCACAGGCCTATAATCCCAGTGGCAATGGAAGCTAAGACAGAATTGAAAGTTCAAAACCAACCTCAGCAACAGCAAGGTGCTAAACAACTCAGTGAGACCCTGTCTCTAAAATAAAATACAAAATAGGGATAGGGATGTGGCTCAGTGGTTGAGTGCCCCTGAGTTCAATTCCCAGTACTCCAAAAAAAAAAAAAAAAAAAAGAATAACAGAAACAGGTATTGCTTCAAGTGGAATAAAATAGAAAACCTCTGAGTTGAAGTCTGAAGAAAGTGAGGGCCACCCAAAGCTCTAAAATTAGCTTACTAAAAAAAATTCGAAATTTCCTAAATTTTTTAATGTATTTTTAGACATTAATGGACCTTTATTTTATTCATTTATTTATATATGGTGCTGAGAATCAAACCCAGTGCCTCACATATGCTAGGCAAATGCTCTACCACTGAGCCACAACCCCAACCCAAACTTCCCAAATTTTAAGACATGTACTTAAACTTCAGTTTAAATTTAATAAGCCATCAACTATTTAATTGACAACTTGATAAAGACCCAAAATTAAATAATAGAACTGAGTCTTAAACCTAGAGTCTCTAGGAAATACATCCCTGATAATTAAAAATAGCAATTGAATATTTATAAATTTAAACCTAAACTACACAACAAATAAAACTACAGACTGATATTCTTGATAACATAAATGCAAAAATTTTCAACAAAATGCCAGCAAACAATGCAACAGTCCATTAAAAAGATTATTCACCATAATCAAGCGGGATTCTTCCCAGGATTCAAGAATGGTTCAGTATTCACAAATCAATAAACATGACACACCATATTAACAGAAGAAACATGGTCATTTCAACTGAGGCAGAAAAGGCATTCAATAAACTCAATATCCATTCAGGATAAAAATGCTAAACAAATTAGGCATACAAGAAATATACTTAACATAATAAAGACCATTTATCATAAGCCAATACCTAACATTATTAAATGGGGAAAAACTAAAGCTTTCTTTCTAAGACAAGGATGCCCACTTCTACCACTTTTAGTCAATATAATTCTGGAAGTCCCTGATAGAGCAATTAAGCAAGAGAAAGAAATAAGGGCATCCAAATTGGAAAAGAAGTTAAATTTTCTCTGTTTGCAGAGATTATTTTGGTGAGGGAAGAACCCAAAAGCACAGGCACCAAAAGCAAGAATAGACCAATGGGATTTCATCAAAATAAAAAGCTTCTGCCCAGCAAGAATTTACTTCTAGGCTCTCTATTCCATTCCATTGGTCTGTGTGTCTGTTTATGCCAATACCATGCTGTTTTGATTACTATGGACCAAAATAGAGAACCTAGAAGTAAACCCTTGCAACTATAACCAACTGATTTTCAACAAAGGTACGAAAAACACATTGGAGAAAAGACAGTCTTTTCAATTAATAGTGTTAGGAAAATTGGATATCCACATTCAGAAGGAAGAAACTAGACCACTTTCTCTCTCTCTCTCTCACTACTTACAAAGATCAACTCAAATGGATTAAATACAGCAATGTAAGACCTAAAACCATGAAACTAACATATAAAAACATAGGGGAAATGCTTCAGGACATTGGAATAGGGAAGAATTTGGGGGCAGGGGGCAGACCCCAGAAGCACAGGAAACAAAATCAAAGGTAGATAAATGGAATGACATCAAACTAAAAGTTTCTGCACAGCAAGGAAAATAATCAAGGGTGCAAAAATAACCTACAAAATGGGAGAAAACACTTGCAAACTATACAATTGATATGGGGTTGATATCCAGAATATATAAGGAACTCCAAAAATTTTGCAAAAATAAAAAAAAAAAAATCTGATTTAGGGGCTGGGGATGTGGCTCAAGCGGTAGCGCACTCGCCTGGCATGCGTGCGGCCCGGGTTCGATCCTCAGCACCACATACAAACAAAGATGTTGTGTCCGCCGAAAACTAAGAAATAAATATTTAAAAATTCTCTCTTCTCTCTCTCTCTCTCTCTCTCTCTCTCTCTCTCTCTCTCTCTAAAAAAAGACTCTAAAACTTCTCTAAAATCACTACTACTTAAAAAATATTAAATTTAAAAAAAATATATATTAAATTTTTAAAAAATCTGATTTAAAATGGGCAACAGATCTAAAATACACATTTCTAAAGAAGAAGACATACAAATGGCCAACAGATACATAAAAAATGCAAATTAAAACCATAACAAGATATAACCCCATCCCAGTAAGAATGGCTAATATCAAAAAGACTAAAGATAAAAAGTACTGGCAAGGATGTGGAGAAAGGGAATCATTATATACTATTGATCAGAATTTAAATTAATACAGTCATTATGAAAACAGTATGGGGTTCCTTCACAAATTAAAAATAGAACTACCCTATGATCCAGATTTTCCATTATTGGGTATATATTCAAAGGAAATGAAATTGAACGTAAAGAAACATCTGTACTCCTATGTTCATTGCCACACTATTCACAATAGTCAAGAGATGGAAACAATCTAAATTTCCACTAACTGAAAAATGGACAAAAAGAATATGGTATATACTCACAAATGGAATACAATTCAGTCATAAAAAGGAATGAAACCCTGTAATTTCTGACAACATGGATGGAGCTGGAGGTCATGTCAAGTAAAATGTCAGGCACAGAATAACAAATACCACATTTTGTAACTTGTATGTAAACTTTTTAAGGCCAATGAGAATATTTGATGAAGATTACTAGAGACTGGGAAGGGGGAAGAAGAATAGAAGGAAAATGGATAATGGCTACCAAAACAGAAGAAATAAATTCTAGACTTCTTTATCACAGTGGTGTGATTATAGCTCACAATAACTTATTAAATAATTTTTTAATCTCTAGAAAAGTGGAAGTTTCAAACACAAAGTATGATTAAGAAGTTAGAAATGTTATATACCTAGATTTAATAAGTACATAGGTATATGTACATTGAAATATCATACTGTCCCATACAATTATTATGTGTGAATCAAAAAAATTTAAATGTCTAAGGAAAGGAAATGTTAGCTATCCTGATTTTATCATTAAACACTGCAATATGTACCAAATAATGCCACTGCACCCCATAAATTTGTACAATTATAAATAAATTATAGAAGCAAAGCATATCTGTGTGACTCAAGTCATCCTGACCTGAATGGAAATGAGGCCAAGAAGACAGTGTTAAAAGAGAGAACTTTGTCAACCCAAAAGTAGAAGAACTGTGCCTAGAACAGAAATCAATAAGCCCTGATTCCAGAGTCTGCATCTGCCCCTGTGTAAATCACAATACCAATACCAGTCTCAGTTTCTCTTTCTGTGACATTACTCTTTCTGACCAACCCTTTGTTCTGTTTATCTGTGTGTGTGTGTGTGTGTGTGTGTGTGTGTGTTTTACTGGTGATTTGACCACCCAGGAACCCTCTATACTGAGCTATACCCCAGCCCTTTTATATTTTTATTTCGAGTCAAGATTTTGCTAAATTACTCAGGTTGGTCTCAAACTTGTGATCCTTCTACTTCAACCTCCCAAGTCACTGTAATAACTATGGGTATGCGCAACTGGGCCTAGCCCTTTGTCCTTTAAGTGTGGTTGTTCTTTGTTATGGTTTGGATATGAGGTGTCCCTCAAAAGCTCATTTGTGAGATAATGAAAGAACGTTTAGAGGTGAAATGATTGGGTTATGACAGCCTTAATCTAATCAGTGAATTAATCTGCTGGCAGGGATTAACTGGGTGGTAACTACAGGCTGGTAGGGTGTGGCTGGAGAAGGTGGGTCATTGCAGGTGTGTCTTTGGGGTATGTAGTTGGTGAGCTGATCTTAGGCTCTTTCTGCTTCTTGGTGTGATGTCTGGAACCACTTTCCTCCACTATACCCTTCTACCATGCTGTTCAGCCTGAACTGAACCCTGAAAGATGGAATTGGCCATCTGTGGACTGAAACCTCTGAAACCATGAGCACCAAAATATAATTTTCCTCTTCTAACTTGTCAGGTCTTTAGGTCACAGCAATGAAATGACTAACACATTCTTTAAGGTCTTGTTCTTGGTTATTCTTTGAAATACTGTACACACACTAACCCTGGATCATCCAAGACTTCAAGGACCCTTTCCTCAGTTGCACTCTAATGCACAAAATTCCAGATTCAGCGATGTAGTAGACACTTTAATGCCTGTTCTCATCATCTACCCATTTCCACGAGTTAAGGTAGAATATTTTTAACTTGTCACTATTCTTTCCTGGGGTGAGGGGGCAGATGGAAGATGGCTGAGTAGAGAAAATCTGCATTCCAAGCTGCACCATAGCGTGGGACCAACACAGCAAGTACACAGCCTCTGTGTGTGGTGGCTGAAAGAGGGATTTCACTAAAATTCATTAAACATTCAAAGTGGCTTGGGGATTCCGGAATATGGGTACAAAAGCAAAGAAGGAGGAATACACTGGAGCCCACCTGGCTGCAGCATGGGAGACTCTGGCACGGATTCACTACAGAAGGAGGAAGAGAGAACACTGGTTTGGTTTGGAAAAGCCTGAGATTTAAAAAAAACCACACAAACAAAAAACTGCCTAAGCCGAGCTGATCCACAGGCTGCGCTGTGCTGGGGGTGAGGAGCGCACTCTGCATCTCACAGGGAGGTGGAGAGCTGAGGCAGGAGCCCTCTTGGCCCGATCGCACCAGAGTGGTGGCTGCAGGACCCAGAAGATCAGAAAAAGAAAACACACACACACACACACACACACACACACAATACCCTAGCAGGTGCCTATTGGGACTTAGGCCGGGCCTGGTGAAATATGAGTGAAACAAGCATGGAGTGAACTGGACCCAGGGGGATTCACGTCAAAGGGTGAAGAGGTACTGACTAGCTTCTCCTTTGCATCTGGTGGCTCAGGTGACTAAAGAAGCAGACGGGGAGTCGGAGTGGGTGGGGGTGAATACACTCAGGGACTAGGTCCTGGAAAGCTGTGCCCGTGGGCAGCAGACAGTGGAGGATCATCCCCTCTGTCCCACCATCGGAATTCTTGGGAGGCTCCTGAGGACCAGACCGGCATCAGAGATTGGCTACTGTCTAGCCCTTGGGCAGGTATATGTAGGGCTCCAAAGCAGGTGCAACAGCAAAGCCCCTGAAGCTTAATGAGACCTCAGCCCCACCTGCTGCATTCGCCCCACAGGACCCTGCAGAAGTGGTACCCTGGGAGTTCACCCAACTTGTCTGATCAGACAAACTCAACTGACAGTACTTCCACTAAAACATCCCACCTCATATGGATGAGAAGGGAAGCTCAGTCTTCCATCAAACAGTTTCAATCTAAGGTCACTCCAACTGGCAGCTCAGAGAGCAACACAAAAACAGGAAGCGGTTAACAGCCCCCACCCTTTTCTTTCTCTATCAGTACATAATTCAAGAAGAATTGAAAAGAAAGACTGTTGGATATAGAACAGTGATCACCCAACCTGGTCAACTACTTTGATCACCTCAGGAGAGATGGATCCTTCATTTTTCATTAAGATTTTATTTAAAATTTTTATCTATCATTTTATTCTGTGTGTGTGTGTGTGTGTGTGTGTGTGTGTGTGTGTTCTTGCTGTGCTGATTGATTCAGGGACTATACATACACTTATTTGTTTCCCTCTTTCTCATTTTTGGCATTTTTAATGTGATTATTTTTTCTTAGACTTGTCTTTTGAGGGTTCGGGATTTTTAAATTGTATATTTTGGTTTGGTTTTATATTATTTTCATTTGTTTATTTTTCTTGTTTCTCTTTCTTTCTTATCTTCTCTTACTGACAGCCAAATTCTATTATTCTCTCTCCCTCTCTCTCAATACCTTTTTTCTTCTATTTTCCTCCTCCTTCCATATAATGTCACATGTTACATCTCTTCTGCATTCTCTTTGTTCACATTTTGAAATTTGAAAACATTTTTCTAACTTCCTAACACATTTTCTTTTCCCCTAGTTATCTTTTCAGAACTAAATGGCTTCTATAACTCCTGCCCCCATCATTAATGCAAATGCAATCATTACTGCTGTGGATGATATAGTTGACACCTCTATTTCTTTAAAGCCAGATCTAGTTTATGGTTATTGTTTTTACTGTTAACAATTGCTGAACCCACCACTCCTGTGTTGAAGACCTCATAGTAGAAACTGGTATATACGTTAAGGCTGTGTAGTGTTTGGAACAATTGTTGCTAATGTTTATTACACCCCATTCTACAAGGTGCTAGGAACATACAGGGACACTGTATGTTCACAAGCTGCTGAACTAGACCCAATCAAGCCCTAAAAGTAAACAACTGTCAGCCAAGATTATTATACCCAGCAAAGCTCAGTTTCAAATTTGAGGGGGAAATAAAAACTTCCCACAACAAGAATAAACTAAAAGAATTAATGATCACCAAGCCAGAACTATAAAGAATATACAAAGATAAACTATACAAAGGAACTGAAAAAACAACTCCTACAGCTCCCAAACTGAAGAAATTCAAGAGAAAAATAATCCACTAAGTGAGAATCAAGATAGGATAAAAGATAGCCCCAAAAAAGTCAAGAAACCAAAAACACATATCCATATCAATGCTGAGTGTTAAAAGTCACAACTCCCCTATTAAGAGATAACCAGATGTATTTTAAAAAAAAGCAATATCCAACTATATGCTATTTACAAAATACTCATCATATGAATATTATATATGAAGGTAAAAGGATGGAAAAAAATATTCCATGCATATAGACCATGAAAACAAGCAGGATTAGCTATTTTCACACCTGACAAATCAGATTTCAAGCAAAAATTGAAAACAGAAAGAATAAAAAAAAGAAGCCCACTATATCCTAGTAAAGAAAACAATTCAACAAGAATATATAACAATAGTAAACATTTACACTCCAAATGTCAATGTACCCAATTACATGGAAAAAATACACCATGACATTAAATTCCACTTAGACCCCAACACAATAATATTGGGTGATTTCAATACTCTCTTATCACCAATAGACAGGTCATCAAAACATAAGATTAATAAATATATCTTCAACCTAAATAATACTATAAATCAAATAGACCTAACAGACATCTACAGAATATCCCACCCCAAAACAGCTGAATTTGCCTGTCCCCCTCCACTTCTGTATGCAGTTTACACAGCAGTGAGGTCTCTCTGTTTCCTTCAACCTGTGCCCCTGCCTTATTCTGCTGTTTAGAGCAAAACAAAAGGGAAACCCGGGGCTGGGGGTAGTGATTGGTAGGAGAATCTGTGCAGGAATAAGGGAGGCTCAGGTCAAAATTGACCCAATTAAGAGTGGTCAGAAGGGAAGGGGGGTAATTAGGGAAGGGGCAAGTGACTCAGGGAAAGGTGGGGCGTAAGGGAAGGAACATGGTACTTTCTCCAAAATAGATAATATTCTAAGTCACAAAGCAAATATTAGCAAATACAAAAAAAAATCAATACAATCTGATAATCCTATCAAATCCTGATGAAATGAAACTAGAAATTAATAGCAAGAAAAATAATAGAAACCACATAAACACATGGAGATTGAAAAATACTTAAGTGAAGAATGGATCAAAGAAGAATTGAGAATCAAAATCAAGAAATTCTTAGAAATGAAAAAGAATAAAGGTACAACATATCAAATCTCTGGGACAGTATAAAGCAATTCTAAGAGGAAAATTTATAACACTAAGTACCTACATTAAAAAATTAGATCTCAAATTAATTAGTTTGTGTTCCACCTCAAAGCCTTAGAAAAAGAACAAACTAACCTCAAAACCAACTGGGGCTGTGTTGTGGCTCAGTGGTAAAACACTTGCCTGGCATGTATGAGGTACTGAGTTCAATTCTCAGCACCACATATAAATAAATGAATAAAACAAAGTTTCATCAACATCTAAAAAAAATTTAAAAAATAGAAGACAGAAAATAATGAAGATCAGAGCCAAATCAATGAAATTGAGAATAAGGAAACATTACACAGGATCAAAGCAATGAAGAGTTGGTTCTTTGAAAAGATAGTAAGATTAACCAAATTCTTACGCAAATGAACCAAAAGAAAGAGAAGACCCAGATCAACAAGATCACATGTGAAAAAGGAGTTACCACCACATATCCTTCTGAAATCCAGAGGATTATCAGTACCTATTTTGAAAATTTGTACTCCGATAAACTGGAAAATCTGGAAGACATTGGAAAATTTCTAGACACATATGTCCAACCCAAATTGAATCAGGAAGATACAGAAAACCTAAACAAACCTTAACATACCAAGTAATGAAATTGAAACAGCAATTAAAAGCCTTCCAAGAAAGAAAGCCCAAATGAATTCCAAGCAGAGTTCTACCAGACCCTCTACAGAAGAACTAATACCAGTCTTGCTCAAATTATTCCATGAAATGTAAGGGGAAGGAACATTCCCAAGTACATTTTATGAAGCCAGTATAATCCCAATACCAAAACCAGGCAAAGATGCATCAAGGAAATAAAACTATAGACCAATATCCTTGATGAATGTAGATGCAAAATTCTTAATAAAATACTAGCAAACTGCATTCAAAAATACATCAAAAAGATAAACACTATGATCAGGTGGATTTCATTCCAGAAATGCAAGATGGTTCAACAGATGCAAGTCAATAAATGTCATTCATAGTTTAAACATAATTAAGGACAAGAATCACACAATCATCTCAATAGATGCAGAAAAGGCCTTTGATAAAATCCAGTATTCATTCTTGTTAAAAACGCTAGAGGCAGCCAGGTGTAGTGACACACGCCTATAATCCCAGTGGCTCAGGAGGCTGAGACAGGAGGATGGGGAGTTTAAAGCCAGTCTCAGCAAAAGCAAGTCCCTAAGCAACTCAGTGATACAAAATTGGGCTGGGGAATGGCTCAGTGGTCAAGTGCCCCTGAGTTCAATCCCCAGTACCAAAAAAAAAAAAAAAAGAAAAAGAAAAAGAAAAAGAAAAAATGCTAGAGAAGCTAGAGATCAAAGGAACATACCTCAATAAAGGTAAATTGGCCATCATAAAGGCCATTATGACAAACTCAAAGCCAACGTCATACTAAATAGAGAAAAACAAAAAGCATTTCCTCTAAAATCAGAAACAAGGTAAAGCTGTCCACTCTCACCATTCCTATTCAATGTAGTCTTCAAAACATTAGCCAGAGTGATCAAGAAAGAAAAGGAAAACAAAAGGATACTAATAGGAAAATAAGAAGTTAAACTATCTCTGTTTGCCAATGATATGATCCTATGTCTAGAAAAAAAACCCTAAAAACTCCATGAGAAGACTTCTAGAGCTTATAAATGAGTTTAGCAAAGTAGCAGGATACAAGATCAACGCCCATACATCAATAGCTTTCCTATATTCCAACAGAAATTCAGTGAAGGAAAAAATTGAGAAAAACATTTCATTCACAATAAACTCAAAAAAAATTAAATACTAGGGAATTAAGCTAACAATGTAAAACAGGTCTGCATTGAAAAGTATAGAACACTGAAGAAAGAAATTGAAGAAAACTTTAGAATATGGAAAGACATCCCATGTTCTTGGATAGGCAGAATCAATATTGTCAAAATGGCCAAACTACCAAAAGCAATATACAGATTCAATGCAATCCCCATCAAAATACCAATGACATTATTCACATAATTAGAAAAAAACAATTAGTAAATTCATTGGAAGAATAAGAGACCCAGAATAGCAAAGCAATACTAAGCAAGAAAACTGAAGCAGGAAGCATCACAATACCTGATCTGAAATTATACTACAAACCTGTAGTAACAAAAACAGGAGGGTTTGGCTTCAAAATAGACATGAAGATCAATAAAACAAAACTCACAGACAAATCCACATACCCACAGCCATCTGATATTTGACAGATATTTTAGATAAAAGACAACCTTCTTAACAGCTATATGTAGAAAAATGAAATTAGATCCTTCTCTCTCACCCTGCACAAAACTCTAATCAAAATGGACCAAATTGGAATTGGAGCAGAAGTTTTACACTGCTAGAGGAAAACACAGGGTCAACTTTCCACCACACAGGTGCTGGCACTGGCTTCCTTAAAAAGACTCCTAAAGTGCAAAAATAAAACCAAGAATCAATAAGTGGAACGCCATCGAACTAAAAAGCTCTGTACAGCAAAGAAAATAATTAAGAGTGTAAAGAGAGGACAGCTACTACTCCAATAAGGGATTACTATCCAGAATGTAAAAAGAAC
This sequence comes from Callospermophilus lateralis, assembly GCF_048772815.1. Taxonomy (NCBI): domain Eukaryota; kingdom Metazoa; phylum Chordata; class Mammalia; order Rodentia; family Sciuridae; genus Callospermophilus; species Callospermophilus lateralis. The sequence continues at coordinate 84,911,311 of NC_135314.1, forward strand.
TCAAAAAAACACCAAAAAAATAAAATTAAAAAAGCCCCATTCAATAAATGAGCAAAAGAACTAAACAGAAATTTCTCAAAAGAATAAACACAAGAAGCCAATAAATACATGAAAAAATGTTCAACATCTCTAGCTATCAGGGAAATGCAAATCAAAACTCCACTAAGATTTCACGTTACTCCAGTCAGAATGGCAATGATCATGAATATAAATAATAAACATTGGCAAGGTTATAAAGAGAGAGGAACATTTTCTACATTGTTGGTGGGACTGTGGACTAGGACAACCACTCTGGAAGGACTTTGGAGATTCCTCAAAAAACTAAGGCTAGAACTACCATATGATCCAGGAATCCCTGGGTATTTTCCTAAAAGATCTAAAATTGGCATGCTACAGCAACACAGCCACATCAATGTTGATAGCAGCACAATTCACAATAGCTGAATTATGGAAGCAACCCAGATGCCCATCAATAGATAAGTGGATTAAGAAATTATGGCATATATGGAGTTCTTCTAGGCCATAAAAAATAATGAAATTATGGCATTTGCCGGTAAGCTGATGGGAATGGGGAATATCATACTAAGTGAAATAAGCTGAACTCAGAAACTGAAAATTCAAATGTTTTCTCTCATATGGAAGCTGGAGTAAAATAAAGGAAAGGGGGAAGGAAATATAGGATAACATAAAGAACGAATCAAATACAAATTAATAGACGAGCAAAAGAACATTTAGTGGAATAGAGGAAGGAGAAAGAGAGAGGGTAGGATGACTGAACGAAAAGGGGGATCATGAACTGAAATTGATTTCCATGCCTGTATGAATGTGTTGGGATGAATCCAACTACTATGTGTGACTATAAAACTCTAATAAAAAAAAGAGAAAGGGAAAAATAAATATGTTTTTAATTAGCAAAAAAAGTTGATAAAAATCAGATTACCAGCAATAGAAAAGTGGTTAAGAAAAGTATGATACCTGTATTTAATGGAACATTACATAGCCATTAAAATGGTAGTTTTTAAAACCACGCAGAATATGGAGAAATAGAATATGTTATCACAAAAAAAAGAATACTAAATTTTATCTCTATTACAATTATCCACGAGACTAGAATATGCCTTCCCAAAATATGCTTCTTTAGCATAGGATTGTTTTGAATTGAAGGCAACTGAGAAATAGCAGATGTAGTAAAGCTCTTTACCCCCCACCCAATTGCCTAAAACTAGGACATAAAGTTATCAAGGAAAGGCATCCTTCCTCCCCCGTCTTCCAGGGACAGCAAAGATTAGCCAGTAAAGATAACCTTTAGACCCCCCACCCCACCCCACCCCTTTTTTTTTCCCACTGTGGATTGAACTCAGGGACACTCAACCACTGAGCCACTTCTCCAGCTCTATTTTGTGTTTTATTTAGAGACAGGGTCTCACTGAGTTGCTTAGTGCCTGCTTTTGCTGAGGCTGGCTTTGAACTCATGTTCCTCTTGCCTCAGGCTCCATAGCTGCTGGGATTACAGGTGTGCACCACCATGCACCCACCACCGTGCACCCGGCTAACCTTAGACCCTTCTCAATCTAGAGATGGCACCAAAGGAATCTACATTAACAAGCTCTACTAACTTTTATCTACCATGTTTTGCTTGCACACAACTTGCTGGCTTTAGAGTCATAAAAACCTTTTCCTTTGTCTTGTCCTTTCTCTACGAATGTCCTAGTATTGTTAAAGATGTCATACCAGGTAGAATTCAAGACTCCTCTTTAGGAATTGTTCACTCCCTGGACATCTCCCATGAATATAATAAATAGAAGGTGCTCCTCCATTTACAACGGGGTATGTCTCAATAAACTCAATGTAACTTGAAATATTTTAAGTAAAAAATGCACATAATACACCTAACCCAGTAACATCATAGCTTAGCAACAGGGTACACTGTAGAGAATCTGTTATTTATCCTCACTGTCACCTGCTTAGCTGGGAGCTATGGCTCTCTGCTATTGCCCAGCATCACAAATATCACTCACATGGGAAAATATCAAAATTCAAAATTTGAAGTACAATATTCAAACTAAAAAGTTTTTTCTTAGCAAAAGAAATAATATGTGAGGTGAATAAAAAGCCTACATCCTGGGAACAAATTTTTACCCCTCACACATCAGGTAGATCTCTAATCTCTAGGGTATATAAAGAGCTCAACAAGATAAGCACAAAATAATAATAATAATAATAATCCAATCAATAAATGGGCCAAGGACCTGAACAGACACTTCTCAGAAGAGAATATACACTCAATCAACAAATATATGAAAAAATGCTCATCATCTCCAGCAATCAGAGAAATGCAAATTAAAACTACTCTAAGATACCATCTCATTCCAGTAAGAATGGCAGCCATTATAAAGACAAACAACAACAAGTGCTAGAGAGGATGCAGGGAGAAAAGGTACACTCATACATTGCTGGTGAGACTGCAAATTTGTGCAGCCAATTTGGAAAGCAGTATGGAGATTCCTTAGAAAACTGGGAATGGAACCACCATTTGACCCTCTTCTCTGACTATACCCAAAGGATCTAAAAACAGCATATTACAGAGACACAGCCACATTAATGTTTATAGCAGTACAATTCACAATAGCTAAACTGTGGAGACAACCTAGATGTCCTTCAGTGGATGAATGGATAAAAAAAATGTGACATTTATACACAATGGAATATTACTTAGCAATAAAAATAATAAGATCATGGCATTTGCAGGGAAATGGATGGCATTTGCAGGGAAATGGATGGAAAATCATGGCATTAGATTATGCTAAGTGAAGTTAGCCAATCCCCAAAACAACAAATGCCGAATGTCTTCTCTGATATAAGGGTGGGGTGACTCAAAATGGGGTTGGGAGGGAGAGCAAGGGAGGAAGATTACCTCTAGATAGGAAATAGGGGTGGGAGGGAAAGGGAGGGAGAAGGGGAATAGCATGGATGGTGGAAGGAGACTCTCATCATTATACAAAATACATGTATGAAGATGTGAAAAAGAAAAGAAAGCTCTATGAGATGCATATCCATTTAAAAAGAAAAAGAAAATTTGCATTTTGGACAACTGGATTTATTTATTTTTAATTACAGACATGGTGAAATTGAGAAAAAAATTGAAGTATAATTTCTACTGTGTATTGCTTCCACATCATCATAAAGTTGAAAGTTCTAAGTCAAGCTATCCCAAGTCAGGGATCATTTGTACATGTTAATAAACTTGCTTTTCTTGTGCCCATATGTCTTTTATTACAGAGGTGCATTCCAACTGAGAACTCATGAGAAATGAGAAAAAAGTTATCTCTTCTTCCTTAACATTCCAACTGTATAAATGCTAAATGCATTTGAACTAGAACTAGAAGGAAATATGGAAAATGACAAAATTATTTTGTTATTTATAATTATGAGTATTTTTCTCACATTATTGTCATTATTTTATCATTTATGCAAATATATAGTTGATATATGATCATCTTAATTTACATCATTTTCATAATCTTAATAACAAGTTTTGGAGCTAAATAATAACATAACAGCTGTTCTTGATTTTATAAAGAAGAAGATGTTATAAAACAACCCAGGCTGCTCTCATAAAATATGTTTGCTATATTAACATGCCATGGAAATAGCAACCATGTCATTCTGCCATATCTTTGCCAGAAGTGTCACCATCTTCTATATCAGTATATAATTATACGTAAGGATAGACATAATTATTAACAACTACTTTGAAAATGAAAAAAAACTGAGGAATAGAAACATTTTGGGGACTTACTCAAAGGCTAACCATAAATCAGAACAAATTTTCAATGTGTTGGTTCTTACTCAACTAACATTCTGAATACATTTCAGGTTTCTATACCAACTATTCTTAGCTGTTAATACGCAGTGTCACTTGCTCCAGAAAAGAGAACACTACATTATTTTGATTCATCTTATGATATGTTCCTTCTTCCTATTTGCTTAGGAGATATTAAAAATGTTCTTACACTAATTTATACATGATGGATGACTTTGAAAGACAATATTGAAAATAGAATTTTTTTATTTCAGGTGCCCAATTTACATGCAAAATAACAAAATTGAATTTGAAACGCAGTTTTACATAACTTCATTTATTTTCTCACTGAATAGAATAATGATCCCTTTCATAGGCTATTTTGGATATTGTTATGACTACTGGGTATTAGGCTTTCTAAAATGACAAAATAAATAAATAAATTACTAATAAGAGTCTATTCAACATACAATACAATGCTGATCAAGAATTCTTTAGCATTACTTGGCCTATTGATTTTGGATTTCAAAGAAATGAAAATCAAAGTAAGGGTTCTGCTAATCTAACTTATAAGCAGCACACCATCATTTTAAAACATTATTCTAACCAACAGTCTGTCCATACTAACCTTGTTACTTCATCAATGCTAAAGTAGTCAACCACAAAACTTACACTGTGAACACAGGGTACACAAGCCATGAAACAGCAAATATTAATAGTTTTTTTTTTTTTTGTCATTTTCTAAACTCTAAGAAGTCTTAGACTTGATTATGAGAGATGTTTTATTCTCCTTTTCATAAGGTTGAAAGTTTCACACACTCCTGTCAATAAATTTATTTTGTATACCTGACATCTCCCTTGAGAGCCTAAATCTTCAGAAATTAAGCAGGAGGAAATTCTTTTTTAACTTAAGAGTATTTGGGATTATTTTTGGAAATACTATCCACCAATAGTTAGTTTACTGAATGTTCTTCAAATTCAAGCCCCTATATTCCACCCTCCTCTTGACCAACACAGCAATAATAAATCTTATTATTTCACTCTTCTCTGACATGGTATTTCAGGTAAATTTCACTTCACCCTCTCAGTGAGAAGCATTACTGGAATTCTCAAGTTGTTTTGGTTCACTCCAAATTTTTAAGACTCAAGGCAGTTAAATTCACATGAAAGTCCAGATACCCAGTTTATCTAGAGAAAATCAGAAATTTTTGCAATGCTAGGCCTGCATTCCTCTGTGGGAATAATTCAGTTGATATGGAGGAGTGCCTGCCCCCTTTACACAGTTGTAGGAATACAGCTTTACCTCATTAGAGCCATCTGGGTGTTTAATTGCTATTTTGCTCATCAGGTGATCATGCCCTGGATTACAAACTTTACAGGATAAACAAAGTCATTAAGATAGTCAGCCAAGTGTTTTGTGTTATGGCCAAACTACTTTTTTCTGATGCTTGACACTTTAATAGATTTTTAAAAAGACCAAAATCTATTTGCAACCCATATTTGCCTAGCTTAGCTAACTCCTTCCCCTTGCCTTGACGTGTAGGCATCCTCTTGATGCTGCCTAAGATGCACTCTGTGCATTCTAGATTTGTTCACCTCTTTCTTTGACCGCTCAGTACTTTCCACCATTGGTGGATGATTCACTTACACTACATTTTTCTGAAACGGTAGGAAATCTTCAGTTGACTATAGTCCTTGCTAACCTACTCCCAACTTAAGTCTTTGACTAAACCCGGCTCACTTCATATTTTTATGCTACCTACCTGGTTTCTGTAGGCATTTGAATTTCTGACCTCTTCTGATAAAACACTTTGTATTTTAATTCATTAGCATACACTGCATGTCCACTGAATTTTAGAGGAGTGAGAAATAGCAGGTTCCAAGTCCCTGACCACAGAGAACTTAAGTTCCAGAAGCAGGAATTGAAATGCACACAAAGACTGATAATTCAAGGTGTTTAGGACTGAATCCTTTACAAAGCTTTAAAGCAAAATCATCCAATAGAATATAATGCAAACCAAAAATGTTAGCCACTTATGTATTAAATTCTCTAAGTGGCCATACTGAAAAAGTTTTTTAAATTAATATGTATTATATAAACCAATACAACTAACATAGCATCATTTCACCAAATAATCAATCTTAAAAACTACTAATGATAGTTATCTTGTTTTATTGTTTGTTTGTTTGTTTGTTTTTTGGCGGGAGATGGACAGGATTGTTATTTTGTTTTGATACTAAGAATTTGAAATCCAGTATGTAATTTGCACTTAGAGAACATCTCAGTTTGGACCAGCCACATTTCAAGTGCTCAAGAGTCACAAGGGAGCTACTGTAATGGACAGCATAGCTCTAAAATGAGAATAAGAATCCCAGAGATGACAGAAAATCATTTGATTAGAGAAATAAAGGAAAGCTTCACGGTAAAAGTACCATTGGAAAATAAATAAAATGTTGATCAGTGGAGATGGGCAGGTTGGGAAGCTATTTACAATGTCAGGAAAGCAAAGCAGAAACAAACAAAGTAATACATATGTTTATGAAATGGAGAATTCAGAGGGCAGAAGACATAGATAAGGGGGAAAGCAGGAGGTTAAAAGGGAAGGAATGTTTGAATAAACTTATCAAGGACAATGTTCTGCTAAGGATATAGGATTTTATTCTCTGGGTAATGGGAAGCCACCAAGACATTCTGAGCAAGAAAGTGCTTTTATCAGATGCATGTTTAAGGATGGACAGTATACAATGCTGGACTAACACAACTCAAATAAAAATTAGTCAGGTCTGAATTCATGCAAATAGAGTTAGAATACCAAGATGTAAGCTCCAGAAGCTGATAGCAGCTCAATACAAAGAATAATTTTCTAAATTGTCAGTATTGCCCAAAGCACCATGTGCTGGTAAATTTGACTTTGGGGATGAAGAAGCAGATGCTAGATAACTACTTGTCAGGAATCCGGCAAAAGAGAGGAACTCTTTTGTCCCCTGCAACACACAGATAGCACCCCTATGCTCAATTCCCTTTGAGCAGGCTGTAACTTCATGCCTTTCACTCCCATTCAAGGCAGCATATTGGAATGCAAGGGAGAGAGACAGTGCTATTATTACCAAGATAACCTTGAGTCTGTTCTAATTTATTTTTTAAAAGAAAATAAATCACTCTCAACCTTTGTTGCTTTATTATTGGGGTGGGGGGATGAAGACCATTTTATTCTCCTAGCAGCTGGTATGAGTATTCTTAGTAAGAGAATTGCCTTTGTTAAGAAAATGCTTTAGTAGGCTCACTTGGGGTGGGTGAATGCTGCAGGGCAAGAATGTCATTTGAGGCCGATGATTCAGGAGAGAAGACAAAACTACAAGGCAGGACACAAGGAGCGGAATTTGTTTTTTCTTAAAAAGGAAAGAATAGAAAATAAGGTGAGGTTAGAAAGAGAAGAAGGAACAGCTGGTGGACATTAAGAAACTGAAGTCCTCAAATTCTCAAGTCACCAACTCAGGAAATGCATGCATGGTGCGAGTAGATTAGAATGTTAAACTTATCAGAGACCCGTTTGCATCCAAGTTGAGGAAGAGCAAATCAAAACACTTTCAGATGCAAAAGTATATGACAGAGGAAGTCACAAGAAAACTAGCCTTTAATAGTGCAGAGAAATTACAGGGAACACTGCAGATTGGGCTTCAAGTTACATTAGCTTAGAATTCCAAGGGTACAGAGACAGTTGATTGCCTGAGTAACAACACATTGGTTGCACAGTGCTTGTAGTAAAGATCATATCTGTCAGATGACCATGATGGAAAATAGTCATTATAAAGGATATCAGCACTGGTCTTTGACTTGGCAGAGACCATTCTCTGAACTCTCTCATCCCTGACTTATGTGAAAATAACTTGGTTTAAATAACCACACCTCAAATGTTCTAATCCACATCAGTTTTATTTAACCAGCACTCATCAAAGTGAAGAGTACCAGCAAGTTCTCATCAGTGCAAAATTAATGTCACACTTCCTGCAGAGCCCATTTTATTTGACAATAAATATTGATTAAATAAGCACAAATAGACTAGTGGATTGTTGTTAGATTATTATTGCTCAATTATTATTACATTATTACAATTCAAGTATTTTTGGGGGGGATAAAACCTGGAGACTTCAGAGGAATGGCGTACTTTGATCGTACCATACTTTATCACCAGATCACAGGCATATATGCTTCACTGTCCACATTGTAGGGATGCTTCAGTGGATAAGTTCAAGTAGCACCAGTCTGAAGTACACCCAGGAGTTGCTAAAGCCCTGCCCTAAAGATCAGTTGTCACACTGAAGCTATCTGCAAGTTGCCTTTGATTTTATGCCACAGTTTCCAAGCAACCTTAGCAATTCATCTGGTAAACAACTTAAATCACCTTCATTATCATCATCACATGACATTATAAGGCTCACACAAATGCAGACTTCAATCTATAGCTTCATATTAAGCTTGATATATATAGATGTTACCTGTTGTCCGCAGTCCCCAGGTTAGGTGCAAGAGCCTAACTGTGGCCTCACATTTAGTAAAGTATGCCAACACAGGTGATTGAACCTCGAGGACACTGAAATGAGGAAAGCAAAATTACACAAGGACTAAAGTTCTGCGGCTGATTGTGTGACCTCGATGCTGGGTTGATATCAGAGAATAAAATCATACCCACCAAAATAGCCAAAAACAAGAGCCCTGGAACCAAAATTTATAGGCCCAAATCCCAGTTCCACCACTTCTTAACAGTGTATCTCTCTTCAAATTATTTAAGTGTTCTGTTTCTAAGCTTCCCGCACATGAAACTGGAAAATATCATTCTTGCTCCATTGAAGTTTGAGAAAAATTAACTTAGGAACAATCAACAAAACACTCGATCCAACTGCAGGGAATAAATAAATGCTCAGTAAAGTTTTCTCTCTGTCTTTCATTGAAATTGTTCAACAATATAAATTTGTCTATCCTGGACACTATACACTGACCGAAAACTACACACATAAATCAAAATGCTCTCAAACTAATGTGTCCCATAATAGGAGGGCAGGCTGTGATAAGCACAGAAATAATCAGATAATTAAAAAAACTTAGAGAATCCTAAATTGAGGGCAGGGACTGATTTCATTCATCCTTGTAACTTCAGTATATTTTATTCAATGTCCAGCACTAAATCAAACCTTAATAAATGATCAGAGATAAACACAGACTTTATAAGCTAGGTAGGAGGAGAAAAGAACTAGGAAACATTTCAGAAAAAGTCTAAGTAATGTAGAAGGTATTTCAGGTATTTCAGGAGGGTTTGAAAAAGAAATAAGGAGAAAAAAGGAATGTGAGAAATGGGGAGAAGAAGGGAAACTAGAAATTTTTTCACATACTATAACCCTGATATAAAAAAAAAAAAAACACATCAGCTGGGTGTGGTGGCACACACCTGTGATCCTAGCAACTCAGGAGGCCAAGGCAGGAGGATGCAAGTTCGAGGTGAGGTCAGCCTCAGAAACTCAGGAAGGTACAAGCAACTTAGCAAGACCCTGTCTCAAAATAAAAATAAAAAGGGCTGGGGACGTGGCTCAATGGCAAAGCACCCCTGGGTTCAATCTTCAGTACAAAAATAATAAAAAACAAAAATAACTTCAAAGTATGAAAAAAAAAAAGCTCTCCTTGATTTTATTGAAATTATATCTTTACCAAAGGTGAAAGAAACCCATTGTCAAGCTGCTGGTTTAGGAGAACCACCACAGGCAAGAAAAAGAACCTCAGATGTGTCCAACCTCTGGGCTGAGCAGAGGCAATACAAAATATGTTCATCAAGGAACTCTCCCATTCTGGGCTTCAACCCACTTGAACTACCTGGATACTCTCAAATTTCTCTTACCTCAGCACTTTGCAGTGACTGTATCTGTCCCTTCTCCAGTTTCCTCCCTTCCCTTCCCTACTCCACATGCCTAACTCCTATTTGTTGTGAAGGACTCAGTTCAGAGATCATCCTCTCTAGAAGACCTTTCTTACCCCTTCCTACCCACAGCTGGGGTAAGGACCCACCTGTTCTCTATTTCTATAGCAAGTCAGATCTATGCCCATATTGTCCTATACAGCAACTGCAGGCTGACTGGGGTACCCTCCTCAATCACACTGCAAGAGCCTCAAAGGCAGGCACCATGTCTTATTTTGTGCTAAAATTTTGATAAAATAATAATCAAGAAGTAAGTTCAAATTCCTCCAAATTGCAAAGTGTACAGATTGAAATAACATAGTATATGCTATGTAAGTAATTTTAACCCATCTCTAGCTGAGGCTCTTTGAAAATTAATGAGTAATGTATCCATCAATAATTCACAGTATCAGTACAAATACAGCTTCCATTAATGTATGGGTTAAAAGCTTTATGTGCCTCATCTTTCCCATTAATACACACAAGATCACTGGATCCCAATTCCTCAAGGAAACTTCCTATAGGCACTATGTTACAAGCACAGTTTCCTTTATTATTAAAACGAGCATTTGATTTTTCACCCATTGGACTGCAGAAAAGTTTAATTGAACACATTGCCTTAGCTTATGAGGAAATAAGAAACTTCACGCACAAATGACGGAAAGGTAAATAGCCACCAAAATTATAGATGCCCATAGTTTTACACATCCTAACTCTCAAAAAGATGAAGTCTATGTGTGAAAAATTATGGTCATACACGCTACTCACTGCTGTTTGTTGGAATCGATTTGTTAAACTGCAGTAAAATATAAATATGACATAAAATTTACCATTGTAACCACCTTTAAACATTTACCATTTTATCCATATTCAGTGGCACTAAAACACTTATATTGTTGTATAGCCATCACCACTATCCATATCCTGAACTTTTTCATTAAACAATAACTCTTCTTAAATTTTTTATTAGAGCATTATAGTTATGCATAGGAGTTGGTTTCCTCTCAACAAATTTGTACATTCATGGAATTCAATTTCAATTCATGTCTCCCCCAACTTACCCTCCCCTCATCCCCCTTACCGGTCTCCTTTCTCTATAGATCTTCCTTTCACTCATCTATTTATTCTTCATATGTTCTTTCTACTTATACAAGAAAATGAATTCCCTGTGACATATTTACATATTCACATAGCATGATTGACTTTTTAAGTCTTTCCACATTTTCTCCCCTCTCTCATTCCTCCTCTCTCCCTCTGCGTTGCCTTCATCTACTCTACTGATCCTCCCTATATTTCTGTGATATCTGATTCACTCCTTCTTTTCTTTATTTTAAACTATAATTCTTCATGCCTCCACCTCCCAGCCTCTAGTAACCACTTACTTTCAAACTCTATAAATTAGCTTTTTCTAGATTCACATATCAGTAGAATCATACATTTGCCTTTTTAGATTTGACTTATTTCACTAAATATATTTTCAATGCTCATTAATATTGTGACATGTGTCAGAATTTACTTCCTCTTTAAGGCTGAGTAATGTTCCATTGTGTATGTGTATGTATATGTATATAAATATGACATATGTATATGTATGTACACATATACATACATATACATATACATACACATATATATAGTGCTTTTTTAATCCATTCATCTGTTGGTGGAGATTTTGGCTGTTTCTACATTTTGGCTTTACAAATAAGCTACCATGGGCATTTGTATAAAAGTATCTGTTTGAATCCCTGCTTTCAATTATTTCAGTCATGTACCTAGAAGTAGAATTGCTAGGTCATATAGTAATTCTATATTTATCTTTTTGAGAAATTATCAAACTATTTTCCACAGAGACTGCACCATTTTACATTATGAACAGCCCTCCATAAGGGTTCTTACATTTTTTTAATAAAAGCAAAAGATTGGAATCAACCTAAAATCTATTAATCCACAACCGATTGAGTGAGTTATGATACATCCTCAAACAGAACACTACATAACCACTGGTGGGGAGCTACATTGCACCTTCCAGTCCTGATGCCTCAGATTCTGACCAACCACTGCATTTGCTGTGGCTTGGGCGGGGTCTAGCTCGGATAGTAAGAGGTCTTCTTTGTAGGGTGTGCCTCTAGGGTTGAGCTACACTCACCTGTCCTTTGTAGCCCTGCCCCTTCTACCCTTGAACTTTCTAAGAACAAGAGTCCCCCCAATAAAAACTCACTTCCAAATGTGTTCCCTCTGTAGTATCAGCCTCTCGTGACTTTCTCTTGCTCTCCCTTTTGGGAAGATTGAGACCAAGAGCCAGGGAAGCCATCCTGAAGTTTGTGTAAAGGTAGATTGTGTCTGTGTTTTATTTGGTGTCCCTACAAATTCACAAGAGAGATCTTAAGTTCAGCTTCCCACACTGGTCCGGGGCAGCAAACCTTGAAAACTGAACAGGAACTCTGTTTTGTTTTTTTTTTGTTTTTTTTTTTTTTTGTCTGAATAAGGAAAGAAGAGTTCCATATATTAAGTGAAAAATATGCAGAAAGTAGATATGTTAGATTATCATTTACTTAAAAGAAGAAAAATATTTATACATGTCAATTTGCTTAAAAACATAAAACATCATTGGAAGACTAATTAAGAAATTTATCACATTCTTTGTTTCTTTGTATAAGGGATTGAATTTAGGGGCCTTCAACCACTGAGCCACATCCTCAACCCTATTTTGTATTTTATTTAGAGACAGGGTCTCACTGAGTTGCTTAGAGCCTCACTTTTGCCAAGGCTAGCTTTGAACTCGCGATCCTCCTGCCTCAGCTTCCCAAGTGGCTGGGATTACAGGCGTGCGCCACTGTGCCTGCATATTTTTTGCTTCTTAAAAGAAGAATTAAGTGGTAAATGGTCCAGGGAAGAAAGAGTTTTATACTTTTTGAGTTTGAAGTATATGACCTTCTTGGCTATTAAATTTAAAAATTAAATGAAATGCATTGACTTTTCTGAGCAAAACACATTTGATCCTTCTTCACATTGAAAGTTCACATTTTACCCTCAGAAAGGTGGACAGTGTTTCTCTCTTGCAGAACCCTGGACATCTCTCCAAAAGGCTTCTTGTCTTTTTCTCTGCATCTTTTGCCCACATCTATTTCCTTATTCTTCTTATTTTCTAAAACAAGTATTGGAGCCCACACATACCCTGTTCCCTCATGGCTCCTCCTTTTACCTCCTGACAGGGGAGGGATGACTTCACGAAGGTTTTGTGAGAGCTGGAACCCTACTCCAATCTTTTGGCAATAACTTCCCCCCCGAAAATGAGAAGACACGTGATAAAAATATCAATCAAACTCATTGAAAAAAAAAAAAAAGATCTCTCCTAATATGGCAAAATCCCAGCATTAAAGTAGAAGCATGGGAAATATAAAAGTGAATCCATTATTGCATTTTTGAAATGTCTTACAAGCAATATGTAGTACGTGACTCTCTCTTTAGCACTCTAGACTGAGAAATGAGAATAATGGCTTTTTCATCATCTTGGAACAAACACTATAAAGCATAGTGGCTCATCATTATAGGAAAGACCATAATCATAGCAGAAGAAACCAAAAAGTCAAATGTTTGTCTTTCCATTACCTAACTAGACCAACTTTTTCAACAAATATATATTTTTAACCGATTATTTCCCAGGGTTCTATTTAGGTTAATCCGGCAATATTCCCAAATTGTGTGTTGCCCACAGGTCCTGAAATAGTTACATGTGCTTTGAGTTGTTTGCCTTTTTGCATCTTTCTTGAAAATTCACAGTTGGTAATCACAGATTCAAGCTGAGGTAAAATATTGTCAGTATTTTTAAGCACCATTTGGCCAAAAACATTGCTTGGAGATACACACACACACACACACACACACACACACACACACACAGAATCTGGTGAGTCACCGATCGTAGTCTGTTATTTTGAGACTTCCCAGCCCACTGTCATACTGCCACACATCTGGCCCATCTTCAAAATGGTGACTGGTTGGAGCGACATTCATGCTGGTCTCCAAAACTGGGTGGCACTAATACAAAAGTAGTACAACCCTTTCATTTCCTAGTTTCTTGTTCATTTGGGAAATAAGAAAGAAGAAAATTCTGAAATTAAAGTCAATGTGGAAAACACATGCTTTCGTAATCTAAAGCAAGGCTTAAAATTATACATTTGTTCAATGTATTTAATCAATGTAGAAATATTATTGTAATTACTTGAACTACAATAGATTTAAAAATTTTAATGTGATAGCTTTAAGTTTTCATGGAAAGGGCAGGTGCTGAGGATCAGGGGAAAAAATCTAGTGGAACATTTTTTTGGAGAAAAAAAAAGTGCAATAAGGATTTTAAGTAGCGCCCAATAATGAAAAGTTCACTGTTACTATGTCATTGGTGGTTAGCCTTACATATTTTCATAGCAATGGTGTTATTTGAATCAACAGAAAGTGATACATTTATTGCCCTTCAATATTGTTCCTTTACTGTTCACCTGGAAAATTTGCATTTTGAGGGCTTTTATTGACTTCTAATTTTTGTCATAGACTATCAATAAGCAAATGGCCAAATGTGCTCTGATTAAGCCTTATTTTCCTATTCTGTATAACATAATTTTAATTCTAAATTGTTCTTCTTGTGATAAAATCCTGCTTTTAAAGGCACACATAATTTAAATAATGATTTTAAAATTGTTCATAAGACTAAATATAAAGGAATGTAGAATGAAATATAATTTATAATTAATTTGACTTCCCTACAGCCATTCATTTAAACACTTGACTTTTAATACATATGTTTAAAATTAAATCTCATGAAATAAAATATCCCTTTTATAAGGAACCAAGTGTATTATGATAAGAGTATTTTTAGAATGATGGCATAATCAAAAGCACTGGATAATACCAAGCATTGACAATGAAATGAGAAAAACGTGTTTGTTTCTGTGATGATGTGGGTGTATTTTCCTCTATTATTAGAAAACAGTATCAAAACATTACTCAGAATCAGTAATTTGAACTCACTATTCCAATCCTAACTGGAAAGGAAAAGTTTCTGGGCATTTTGAAATAATAATAAATATATAAATTCATTTTCAAACACAGTTTCTGCAGATCAGTGGCTTGCCTTAAAGGGAGGGGGAAAAAAAGCCCAAATCATCCCAAGCCTATTATTGAGTAATAATTAAAAGAGATATATAATCTCAGATTTACTAAAAATGATGTGGCCACTTTTTGTTTTGATGTAGCTAAATATGAAATGGAAAGATTAATGTGAAAAAATATGTAGCAAGTGCAGGACAGTTTTAAATATGCATAATTAAATCATGTTTCTTATTTTTCATTGGATATAAACAACTTCAGAAATAATTCAAGAGTTAATTTACCCCATAGTTACAGCATAAATGCTCCCGCAAATGAACAAAGACTTGGTCAACTGCATGCTAAATTCTTTAAAATATAGATACAAATTCAGGACAACTATACATTTGCCATTGCACATAATAATAAATTTGAGTAAGGAAAATTCTAGTAATAAGCGGTAGAATTTGAAAATCATTGTTAATATTACTGTTAGGATAATTGTGGGGGTTATTTTGTTTTTTACTTATCTGTTTCTCTTTGGTTGGTTTCTTATTGTTATTTTTTTCTTGCCAGAGCGATAATATTTGATTACTATGGTGTTCCCCTCACAGGAAAAATACCTGATCAGTAAAACAACCAGCTTCTTAGAAAAGTATCAGCACATTTTTATTTCTATTAGATATATAATTAATAAATATAAATTTATGGAGTATTAGAGATTAGAAGACATAAATTATAT